>NC_071288.1:2560000-2712500 GCF_943734705.1 Anopheles coustani
AGAATGATACAGAAACAACCATCCCACTGTGCCAACTTGTTTGATGTTGTCGATCATTGAGATCACGGTGGAT
The DNA here is from genome assembly GCF_943734705.1 of Anopheles coustani. Classification (NCBI taxonomy): domain Eukaryota; kingdom Metazoa; phylum Arthropoda; class Insecta; order Diptera; family Culicidae; genus Anopheles; species Anopheles coustani. The sequence goes on from NC_071288.1 coordinate 2,560,074, forward strand.
CTTTTCGTTGGTTATTAAAGAAAATAAATACAAACGACCCTTCGAGGTTTGGGTTGTGATAGTGAATATTGCATTGTGTTTTTTACAATACCAAGTTTTTTCGAAAGAATCTAACGAAATTGTTGCAAAACTTTGTCATGAGGAAATAATCAATAATATTTTTGTTGGTTTTACATATAAATGTTTTAAATAGATACATTTGCGTGGATGAAAGTTTTGTACTAATCCTAGCAAATCATAGAACGAACAATTTAGGATGTTTCCTGATTTATAGATTCTTTACATGCCCTTTTCTAATTGACATTGGATTAGCATTACATACAATAGCAAACATTGCTCTATCGTGTTTGTGATGTTATTTGCATTCAAAGTTCATCGTCAAAGCTTGTATGGTTGAATCAATGTATTTTTCAACTGTTTACCATCATCTTTCAGGATTAAAGTTTTGCGCTTGTTCTTTCGTGAAGCGTAGCGCGAGAGAAAATTTCCATTTATTGTCTACGAACACTATAGGAAAAGAAAAACGCATGACAGAACGTTGAGGAAAACAGCATCGCAACGGATGAAAATACTTCAAGACAAAATTGCGACTGAAAGGGTTATGAAAGTTTTGATGGGTTTTAAAAATTATGTTTCATTTTTCACTCCAGAACCATGGCGGGCACTGCGAACTATGGGATTTTTGCTTCTTCCATTCTCGTGTCGGACGCGTTCGTGTGGATGAACGATGGTGAATTATAATGCAACACTTGCAGGGTGCACAAAATTGCACCTTTTGCCTTGGCAGGCGCAAGTAAAGAGATTTATTTGCGTACTCAGTTCGCAAGACAAACAGCGACATTTTGAGCTGTCTTTTTTTTTACGAAATTATCCTCTCAGTACGAGAAAAAGGAATACTTTTGCAGGAATAAACCTGTGCGATTTTTCGACCAACTGTTGCCAATGACGTCGATGCCGTTCGTTAGTTAGCACGTTTATCAATAAAGGAATGCATTTCCCTGCCATTTACACACGCTTGGAGCTTTATCAAAGAAAAACCCGCTGACGTAAAAGCCGGCTTTATGATCGTGAAACGCCGGATGTGGCGTGTTGATTGCGGAAAAACCGGATGGCAAAGTAAATCAATCTGGAAAGTTACAGCTGTAAAAACAAGATCAACATTTCGCTCTCCGTTGTCCACCGTTCGAAGTCCATTATCAACATTGGGCGAAAGCGAACGAAAGAATCCAGAAGCTCTGCGCCTACCATATCCATCATCTTTTCAACGTGTTATATTGTCAGCTCTGTTTTTTACGGAATGGGATACTCCAACTCACCACCGAGCTGCTTTTTCATATTGATATTTTCCCATTTTTTATTTGAATTTTTCAGTGACCAACTTTGATCACTCGCTCATATTCCATATTGCAGCGTGTTTTCGTTCGATTAATTTTACACACTGCACACTTTTTCAATCATTTTTCCGCGATATGCGTGATGAAAATTGGTTCGACCAGTGACGTGAGGGAGGGAGCATTCTGTGGAATGTCAATATCCTTTGTGCCATTTCCACAGCAACGATCTCCAGCTCTTGCGGATGGGAGTTTCTTCTTTCCGCACGTGATGGTTAGGCTCTTTTTCTCATTTTGGAATACGTAGAACTTTGCTCCTTTGTGTTTCCGGCGTCAGAATTATTGCAAAATAAGGTAGAATTGAAGGGTGAAAAGTAGATACTTGCACACTCCCATCATTTTCCGTTCTCCCCCCTTTGCGCACAATGATCAGGTCATCAACATCGCAACCCGCATCATAATCGGTTGCCATTTTGTGCAGGCGTTGCCCAATGGCAATAACCACATCATTGCATTGCCCCTTTGTCCATCACAAATGCTGTGATGCACGAAGGACAACACAAAAAATAATCACACAAACACACACACACACAAAACTGGAGCTAGTCAGCAGGCGTGGAAAGCATTCATCAAAGAGTACTGGTCGGAAAATGAAAATTCGCATATATTGAAACGCCCGCGAATCTGAGAAAACGCAGATTTTTTCTCTCCACCTCCACCTTTGCAAACCTTTCGCCCAGTTTGTACGCTGGCAGTTCCGAAACACAAACACTCTTTTTTAGTCGGATGCATTGGCGCGACGGCGGACGCGATCGGGATCAAGCTGGTGAGTGGATTTTTATGCTGGCAAGGGTGAAGTTCAGCAATGAAATAATTGAATTATATTTAACCGAACCGGAAGAACCCGAACCGGAACGCTACCAAAATGACGGAAGGCTATGTGTGTATGTGTGGGTGGATGTGCAAATCAAAGGGAAAACATCCACCCATGCTTTTGCCGCTCGTCCCACGGAATGGGGATGCAAAAGCGCGCTCGAAAGGATATATTGGAGAGAATTATGGATGGGATTTTATTTTCGAGTGTGGGTGGCGTGCTTCTTTTTTGGTTTGTTTTTCTCGCGCACGACGCGTCGCTGCTGAGAAAGTCTTTCTGGTTTTATTGTGCATCCCTCGAAGCGATGCATCATAGTTGGGTGGGAAAGTATGTATGCACCGGGACCGGAAATGAAGCAGCCAGCCTGATCAAAACCAACAGCATATTGCATATTTGCCATCGGTAGGATTTATGCTCTTCAATGAAGGAGAACGGAGTAGGCGGTAGGAGATGCTTTCGTTTTTGTTAATAATTTTAATTATTTATACTTTACTCTAGCACGAACGCCATCGGGTGATCATAAAATAGTCTCTGTATCATTGCTATTATACACTGTATTCGCAACAGCTGGAGTTTGTTTGTATTTGTTTTTATTCGAGTGAAAACAATCGCCAACAAATTTACTGAAAATAAGTGTAATTTGCGTAATTATATTTTTTCGCAATCTTGAAAAGTGAGCTACACCTATTAGTTGTATATGGTCTGTATATGTTCTCTAGGTTGGGGTATTATTTTTCCTATCGTCATTGCAAATGATTAAAAATATGCAATCAAATTTACAATTGTTGCCGTTGAACGATTTCCGTAATCTCGTGACGTTCTTTTCGATTGACACCTTCTCGTTCTTTTCGATTGACACCTTCACGTTCAATTCACAAATCTAAACGAGCAGAAAAGAGTCGTTAAGATGATTATCACCCTTTTTTTTTGCCGACACCTCTGGTTCTCTTCTCGGACGATTGTTGTCGTTGCTAATACTTCCATTTTTTGTGCGCTGTGAAAATCCTCTTCCACAAACAAATGCCATTAACGAAAATAAAGCAGAATTGTTCACGTTTCAGTGTTAACTTTGCCATTCTCGCTGAATCTCTCTGTGTCTGTGTGCCCATGACAACCGCTGTGGGATGTTGCTATCATCACGCAATCGCCCAAATCGTGCACAAAAATGATACTTTTAGAAGTTTCCCCGTCTGTTCGTTTATTTTTTCCACTCAACACTATCGTTTCCTTCAGTTCGAGTGTTCGCCGTCAAGCCGTTATCGACTTCCGTCCGGCGTTCCGGGGGCTTTCGCGTTTTTACCGCCAGCGAAACTAATCGAATAGTCATCATCATTAAATTTTTGTTCGAATGAAAACAATCCCACCTCGCGTCGTCCTACCAACGCGCCATTTCCAACCGGATTGAGCGGCAACTAATTCCCGCGCTCGTGCTCACGTTGGCGTTGCCAAGAAATGCGAACGGGGAAGGAACACGCCGACGGACACAGATAGCCGGAAACGGAACGGAGTAAAATAGAACGCAACAGACGGTTCAATCGTAAAATTTAATAACGCTAATAACTTTTATATTGCCGATACTATTTTTCAGCTTCTCAAGCGAGAAACTTGTGTACCGCACGTGTATCACGGCCGAGTGTCACTGTTGTTTTGCTTGTTTGGGATGGGTTTTGTTGTTTTTTTTACATCCAATTTTTCACAGTAGCAACACACACACACACATGCCGGGAGGATGGAAAACAGTCGTCCCGTTCCATGTTGACTCCAATGGAGTCGGCCACTCATAAAGTTATATTCTTCCGTGTTCCTCCCTCGTAATTGCCACCGAGCCATCCTTGCCTTGTGACTCCATCGGACATCATCCCCTTCTTCCCCCTCCTTTCCCATTCGTCGCACGTAAAAGTCGAACAGTGATTTATATCGTCCGTTCAGGGCGCGTTTTAATCACCGAGCTCACTGTCGGCAGTCGGGCCCGGTTCGGGATTCGATGCAAGCCGTGCGCCAGGGAAGCATAATGAAATCGAACCGTTAATCCGGAAGCCATCAACAAGCTAGGTACCGGAAGGTTGTCCACCAACCCACCGCCACCAGACTACCAACTGTTTTATGGTGTTTGTTTTGCGGTTTTATGTCGCTGTTCGAAACTTAACTCGTGTATCGTCGAAGCGATGGCAAAAGGTGTACATCACTAAATATGCCCGAGTAATGTGATTATTGGGGCAATATTTGCTGGGCGGGTTCGATGCCAAGGAAGTACGTCAACAATGTTGTTGTGTTTGTTGATGGGGTTTGTGCTATTTACGGATGGCTGTGACCAGTGGCCATTTTAGCCTTCGGGTATTGTTTGATGAACGGATAATCATATTATGGTCTTTTTATCTTTTTTCTGCTTGTTTTTCCTAGTTTTTATGGAAAGGCCACACGGCACTTCCGGTGGATATTGCAAAATATTGATTACTTTTATTCGAAAGCGGTTCGTGGTTTTGCATGGTCTGTTTATTACTTTTTAATTTATATTTCTAGAATCATACTTAAACTCGTTTCAAAAGTACGACACGTGCATTTATTTGCATTTGAAATGTTAAATAAAAACAGAAGTAGTGCGTCTGATTTTGATACAGCTACAATAACTCTATTGATTCTGATATCAAACGGGACTACCAGAAGTAGTTTTATTCTTAGAGTCCTATTTACTTATTGATATTTAATATTGATTAACACTGGTTTGTTGTTGACCCATTTTCGATTGGTAGTGGAATGCGATAGACCAAGGTTTATCATTGGATATTGAACACTCGTATGACCTGAGGCATTGGGTATCGAAAAGAATTTGTCATCATTCGTCGTATCGTTCCAAGGTGATAGTTTTCCGGTTGTGTGCTGTTTCTGTATGCTCGCCGGAGCCAGTATTACTGCTTCGGAAGGATAACCGTCTGCTGGTGTGACAAAAGGTAAGCTAAGAGAAGTAAATACACACACAAAAACACACCTACACACCTACACACACACTAGAGAAACAACAGTAGGGCTTTGATCTCTTGAAGCCGATCCAGACATCGGGGAACGACAGCGAGACAACAGAACGCAGTCCTGTGTGGTTCTTGAAGGGAAAATGAACTCCCAGCTCTCCACTTTGGCTTGCGTGTGTGTGGGTGTGTGAGCTACAGAAGCAATCCTCGTTTCGTTGTCCGTTTCTTATGAACTGGACTGTCAATCACGTCCGTTGCCGCTGGGAAAAATAAAGCGCTTCCGAGCCGACCGGTGTTGTCCGGACCGACGATGTGGTCAAGTTCTAGTTAAAACCAATATTGATTTAAAAACGAATCGATACTGTTCTCCACACTGGCAAGTTCAAGCAGTTGCGACATTTTCGGGGCGCGTACGCTCGCCTGCACGCCTGGTCCGGGTGATGGCGATTCTTGCGGACTAACAGGCGGAAGTGTTGATAAATATGTGTATCGAACGGGTATCGACTGTCATCCGAAAGGCGAATGTGTTGGCTTTATTTTTCCGCCCCCCCCCCCCCCCACCGTTTCGAATTCGAATCGAAGTCTGTGTTTGTTGGCAAAATTTCACAGCAAGCACAAGACGATGACCAAATTGTGTCACCTTTGGTTTTGGAGTGGCTGCCGGTATTTTTTCGTCAGCCGTAAAAACCGGGTGGGATTGTGTTCCCTTTCGAATCGAAAGCGCCGACGATGATGGTGATGATGACGATGATGGGGAGGCTTACGGTCAGTTTCCAGATTTTCACAGCCTTTCATTATGCACCTGATCGAAGGGTAAGGGTTTGACGAGTGCTTCGATTGCCATTTCAACCTAGAATCTCGGCGACAAAGGACTTTTCATGCCGTGTCTCGTCGTATCCGGGGACGGAGCTCTAGTCGAAGGGAGATTGCATTTGAAATGCAAGGAATAAATAAACAAAAACCAGGTGAAATAACAGGAGATGTATTTTTTGCGGCAACTCATATCCCGATTTCCGTACGCCATCTAATATGGTTAGGGCAAGTAGATTTGACCATTGCCTACCGTTCACCCTTTGCTTACAGCCTCAGATCGACAATGCAATAATCAATCATCAATGGGGATAATGAAAAACATTCAAAATTAATGTTTCAATTTCCTTTCTGAATAGGTGCATTGTTGAGCATGATTTCCACGAAATGTTTGAGAATGATATTGTGCTAGCTTTCCATGGTAAAATAGTTCACCGTTATGAAGCAGGAATATTTCTCATCAATCAAATATATTCAATACTCCTGTTGCATCTATCTGGAGGACTTGGGTCCGGAATTTGATTAAGGAAATCGAATTAATTACGTGTGGATGAAATTCATAACCCAACATGGACTTTTACATGAAGAGCTTTGTGTTTTGTGGTTTGTTTAATAGTTATCCAACCAAGAAGATATTGCAATGGCATGAAGTAGAGAAAGGGTAAAACAGTGTCGAGACGGTAGTCATTGGATGTCGAGAAAATCCAGGACAATTGTCACAGTAATTGGTCCAAATAAACAGGGAAAAAAGGATGATAATACATATTCAATGCTAAAATCCGTTCTTCCAGTTACGCAGCAACTGGAAACACGTACACAAATGCGCTGCGTTTCGACGAGAGAGGCCAGAGAAAGCAAACCAAAAAACGCTGGTCGGAGGGATTCCGATAATCCACAAAACGGCAAAGTTCGCTCGTTATCGTTTTGTCGGTGGCACAGAGGAAGGTGTGAGGGGGGGGGGGGGGATCGCTGGGGAGACAAACGGCCATATTTGTGGGTAGAGCAAAAGGATACAACACACATGTGTGGGCTTCCCCCGGCATACATTTATATTCATCGGAATCTTATGATCTGGCACCGATTGTGAGCACTCACGGCGCTCGTTACTGGCGAGGGCGCACCGAGAGTACACTCCTTGTCACTTTATCCGGAACTTTTCCTCCCCAAGGACGCAATCCACCCCCCCCCCCCCCCCCCACGGGCCGTCACTCCTCAACCCGTTACAACGGGAACGAACGGTGCTTGCTTTAAAAATCCTCCGTTTGCCTTTTCCCGTGTTGAACAATTTACTCCGGTTTTCTTCGGATTTTTGTGGGCGACTTCCGGCCTACTGGATTCCCAATATTCTACGGGATTCACATTCGATTATTGGTCCCTTATCTTGCCTTATTTCGATGTCTGCTCGCGCGCAAGAGTGGGCTTAAAGCTGATTCGCTACTTTTTCGATTTTCCACTATCGTAAGCGAGTTTCTCGACGGCAATTCGGGCGTATTCGATTCGATTCGACGAGTCACGGCGCAAAAGATGGAATCGGAATCCCCGGCCAGCAGTCAATTTACATGCATTTCCATTTCCGAACATTCCCCGAGCTCCAAGTTGGGTGAAACCTCCTCCCTTCTGATGCTTTTTTCTTTCTCTGGAGAAAAGCCTGTCAGAAGCTGGGCGTCGGGGAGTGGAATTTTGCTGTCTGTTCGTTTCGGTTTCGGTTGTGTCAAACGTGTGGGGAAATATGAAATGTGTACGGATGGCTTAGACGGGGCCAGGAGTTTTGGCATGGCTGGTTGGTCCTTTCATCATGCGGGCGGTAAGACAATGGCACGTTTCACTGACAGACACCAGTGTGTACCATTATTGTCAAAATATTGGTAACGATACGATGTGCAAACACTCGTCAAAACGTCGGCAGTGACACGCTTTTCGAAGGGTATTTGAATAATGCCCGGGAATGTTGATTATTGCTTCTTTATTATACGCTCGCGGTTTAGCCGATAGATGTTTTCCATTTAGTGCTTTTGACATTTGCGTGTGTGTGTGTTGTAACCAATGTTGTGTTCCAATGTCACGTCGTTTGTTTTGTGGAGATGTAAACGTTGTAACATGACATCACGTAGAATCACACATTTTGTTCAAACGTTTTTCTAACACGTTTGATTTACTTGCTTTATTTTTCTTTAATTCTGAAGAAAACGAAAGATTTGAATAATCAAACCAGAAGATAGACTTCATTGTAATTGATTAATTGCTAAACATCGAGCCTGTTGTAGGTCTTGTATATGAAAACTAATCTAAAATAATTATCGCTTGATAATATTTTCCTTGAAACAATTTTCTCCTCACCGCTCGACGTTATCGGTTAACTGACAATCAAGCCGGGCTGGCTGTGTTCTTTCTCTTGAGCCACCGGTCCCAGTCCTTGTTCGTGGGATAAGGTTTACCAGCCGTATCGTTGCCATCGACACCGGGAGAGGATGCGGGCAAAATGGGGACAAAAACATTTAGCGGCGGAAATTAGACAACTTCTCGGCGGCGCAGTATGATATGTCCTCGTTGGAGCCCCACACACAATGGCACGGGGGATCATTTTCCGGACATGTTGCCACTCTTGCGCACCACCGCTTGTTACCACCGCACCTCGGTGATTAGATAAAGCTGCACAGCAGCCGGAAGCGGAAGCCGAAAGATGAAATGCCAGGAAAAGCACAATCACTTTGTTGACATCTTTGTTCATTTCCTTCCTTCCTGACTGCCTTGTGTGTGCCGGTGTGTGTCTGTGTGTTGCCGGTTGGTATGCTTTGTCTGGCGGGCCGCTTGAGAAAAATCTTGAGGTCGACAGATGGATGCAGACGTACGCGAGGTGGAGTGGGTGAGTGTATTTAGAATTTTTGTTTTCCCACTGAAGTTCACTTGTTTCCCTCCCTGGATGCTACTGACAAGTGGGGGGACGGATCTGTATGTGTGCATGCACATTTTCCGACCGGTAAAAGCAACAGAGCGCCGCGGGAATGGCGTATGATTACAGATATGGTACGTCACAGACTCCTGACTGCAGATTCTACAATCAACGCAATCTGGCGTGTCGTTTTCTGCAAAAAAGCAAAAGGTAACGGAGACAAAGAAAGAACAAAACTACAGGAGACAAGTACACCCAGGGCAGCCGGGGTGTGTTCTTGTTAGCCCGCAATTTCCTCGCATTTTCCTCATGGGAAAACCGTTGCACCATCATTTGATTCTTCCTCCTCGCGCGACGTTCTCGTAGTTGATGAACTTTAACTAGCATTAATGAATGCCTTCCTTCCAATTGCGTATAAAATGTTTGTGAAGCGAGTCGTTATCTGTATCAGCATCTCAAATCCCCTTAAAGAGTTCATCTGCCGCAGGGCAAAAATAGCATGAATGCGTAATTTATAACAATTCGCTGTCAATCGTATCCCCATCCCGTTGCATTGCATTTGCGGGCCCCGGATTAAAACGGGCCATCAAAGTAGGAAATAGAAACTGGGCTCTCGAAACGACGACTGTTGGGGACTGTTGGGTCGTAAAATTTGGCCAACGGTTGACTGGCAAAGTGGGGAGGAAAAAAAAAACCCCTACGTTTACTGCCCATCCGACACGGGGGTCCGAAAAGCGCACAAGATCGGGTCAGTTTAGTTCTCCACGCGAGGAAAGCACACCGAAACCGCAAGCTTCCTTTTTGGTCAGTACCCCACCGAAGGGGGAGGGCAAAAAGAAAATTCAAAGCGGGCACAAATCGTGTGCCATCTGCGTCCATCTGCGATCCTGCTCTGCAGTGCTTCAAATCCTTGGTGGTACGGTGATTCGTAGAAAACCCGAGGCCCGTAAAAAAAACCCCCCGCCCGACGCCGGGATGGAAATGAAAAGATGAAACTTTCATGCGCTACCAACTCATAAATGGACAGATAAATCTAAATATGCACTTCAGGCGTCGGATGGATGGTGTGGTGCTTCGTTACTGCTTAGTTTGGTCCGAAAGCTGCCCTTCGCATTCGCATTCTTCTGCAGACTCCGATGGCCAGCTAGTTTCGCCTCGCCACGTGACTAGTCAGCCGTAGACATCGTGCTTCACGTGGTTTAACGGTTTAAACCCGGGACGGACCGGGACAAAGAATGTTTGGGTTAGGGGAGGGTGAGGGTCATAAACACGACATTTTCGTTGGCGTCATGTCTTGTGGGAGTATTCATCACAAAAGGCAGCGAAATGGCAGCCCCCACCCTCTATCCCCAACGTCTGGCACGTTTCACCGTTTCCAGGCCATTCCGATGTATGTGTGCTCCATGTTGGTCTCACACTTCTTTGGATTGCCACCGCTCCTCAACGCCACGCCACGACAAGCACACAACGTATATATGACTTTTCATTACACATTTGTAGTGTCATGGTAGGATGAAGAATTTCTTCTTCGGTTCTTTTCTTCGCCTCCCTCCCTTGACTGCGAAAGATGTACAAAGAACCAACGATGGGGTATATTAGAAATTTTACGACCGAAAAGATTTCCATTTCAGTTTCATATCCCCAGGTTTGCACACGGCCACCAGCGGAACCAGGAGCAAACGTCAACGCTCAGCGGTGGATGAATTCCAATTCCACACACACACATGCAGCAGAACGGCGTCATGTCTACGGATGCCTCGGGAAAGCAGTTAATGAAAATGGCCTATTAATTATGGCAGTTTATTTCGGCAGGTTGAAGCCTCGAGTTCACTTTTTCTTAACACGAGTTTATATGTCACTTGATTATCGTTAGCACCCTGTCCTGAGTGTGGTTTAATGAAACGCGAAGAATCTTTAAAGCTTTGCTGTTGCCTTGGGGTACATCACTTTCTTCAGAAGTTCTTGTGCTACTGCTGCTCTGGTGACAATATTAAATTTGGATGATTGAGTTTGGTTCCAATGGTCGAACAATGTGAAATTGGTAAGATGTGAAGCTGCTGGCAACTGCTGGTAGTTCCAAAAATTTGCCTGTTTCCGTTAATTTCGTTACCATCGTCGATCGAGTACCAGTACTCCATTGTAGGCAGCAAACCTTCCGAGATCCAACAGATTCCTGCATCGACGAAGCCTTCAGGGCGCCGTTTACTAATCGCCTGAAAAGTTCTCTATTATTTATCAGTCTTTGCTGGATTCTTTCTGCTGCTGCACGGGAAAGTTTTGCGAAAAGTCCACCGGCAGTACGCTTAAACGGTGCTACTGCTCGAGTTTTCCGTCGGCTGCGTTGAAAACGAAAACTTTGTGAAATCTTATTAACTTCATGGTGCGAGACAATGCCCCTGCCCCTTCCTTGGCGCCCGTTTCCCAGCCCCTCGGGAGATGTAGATGGAAGCATAAATCCGTGCAGCTTGCAGTCCATTTCCCTGACCAACCGTAAGTGGTTCGTTGTTTACCAGCCGCACTCCGAAGCACGGCAGCAGGAGAGAAATTCTATTACACTTACTTTGACAAAGTTTCGCACTTCCTGACGCTGGCGGCGCTTCGTGATACCCTTGGGAAGGGATTGTGGGTTGTGTTTTGTGGAATAATTTGTCACTTTCAAACCCTGGAACGGTTCCACTATTTTCGCTCGCTGGAGTCGGTGCTGTCGTCCGCTGGCAGTTGTTATAGGAAGCTTGTCATTCGTTTTGAGAAATGTGATTTGTGTTAGGATTTTTTCTGATAGTTTAGATCTACTTCGGAAGAATCGAATTATACATTTCACATTTTTTACCAAAACTAACATTATTTTTTCTGTTTTTATTTCGGAATTTACGGTACGTGCCGTATTGTAAAGGAAACTAAAAAACTCTTTTCACAAACATATATAATATATTCCTAATCATCATTCTTTGTTTAGGGCCAACCGAAGTACGCTCGAGTTGATTTGGTTTTCCTAGAAATAGTTTATTTTAGTGCAAGATGCCTTTTGACTAGGAGTGGCTGACTAACGATTTCTACTTGTTTAAAATCCAAACACTGAACATACACGTATCCTTCGGTTGGTTCACATTCTCAGTATCCTAACTTGTTGACTGATGGAAATATGTGTATCTTGTGAGATTTGGGTAATTCTTATGCTTGATCGTACGAAACCACGTACCATTGTGTTTCTTTAAGGTGCATTATCCTTTTCCCTAACCCCACTCAATTTCTAGTTTGACCTACGTCTCTACCTAGAGACTTAGAATTCTCTCTCCGTTGGTATTTCTCGATTCGATAAAAAAGGATTAGCAGCCTAGCAGGAAAGGGTTTAGAAGGATCAGTTTCCGATGCAGCAGAATCCCTGCACGCACGATCTGGTCAAACGTCGATGGTTCGAAGTGGTCAGGCATGCATTGATGGGATATTTGTCGTCCGTAAATAGTATTAGCTTGCAACTCCTTTAACGAAATCGAAACGCATGCTGGTAGTGAAGTGGAAAAATACTGGCACACACACACTTTGCATCCGCACAGATGTTCCTCGGTCGGCTACAAGGCTACTGTCTTGTAGGTTTCCTCACTCTCGAAGACCAGGAAGCACACTATCTCGTTAGTTGAATTATGAATCTTCTTTGCGTAACTAACCGCAAACAAGAAAAGCTCCCGATGTGGTTGAAGGAACGACAATATCGTAGCGCACGAAGGAATGACGAGAAGCGAAATGTGAAACTGATGAAGTGGGCAACATATTTCCAATCGTCGGAAAGAGTAAGATTTTAGCATAAGTCAATATTTGCTCGGGCTCGGGTGTATGTGTGTGTGTGTGGGTGGGTGTGTTTGTGTGTTATTGGAGCCTAAGAAGAATGTACCGAAGCGCCCAGCTGGTCCTCTCGGTTGTTCCTCGATGGTTGCGGCTGTGGTTTTGCAACATCCGGAACGACAGAGAACGGCATTGAAGATTAACTCCTCGGTAAACATGGTTATGCATCTTATCGAAGGGTGGATGGAGTCCCATCTAACAAAAGCCGGGAGCATCATGGAGAATCGAAATACGTCCCCATCCTCAGGAACAGCCGGGAGTGAAATGTTGTTTGCCGTTGTTGATTCGATTGTTAACAGTAACAATTACATGTCCACTTGCATGAGGCGCTCGACTGCCGACGAATATTCGCTTGGTGAGAAAGGGGATCGGAGCGTCTAACCACAACACGATCATCTCAAGCCTTCCCGACTGGAGGTCCAAGCTTGAAGAGAAACCGCTCCGTGACAGTCATTAATGGTGTGATTATGTAAAATTAATTTTCGATTACAAAACGTCAATCATGGTCGGGTAGAAGGCAATGCAAGGCAAGGCACGGAGGGTTGGATGCTGGTGCACGTGTTTTCTGCTCCTTCATCAACCTCAACTGGCATCAGTAAATCGAAGGATGATATGCAACCTCTTGTGCGTGTGTCGGACAGCTCGTTGAGCATTGAGCATAATGAGGATTCTCTGGAAAGACGACAAGTGGAGAGTAATTAATTGATCAATAAAATTAACTGCATGACTGAATGGCGGCCGGTCACGTGCTGTCGGATCCGGTTGCTCGGAGACTCGGCATTAAGAAATGTGACTATGAGAGCAAACAATGTCGAGTCTGTTTTGCGTGAAGGTTCATCCGAACTCGTTTGATGAGTGAAAGACAGCGTAGCACGAATAATATTGCAGTAAAATTCAAACAACACACATTTGAGTGATTCTGTTCAAGTGAATTATAATTCTTCACGCTTTGTCTGGATTGAGCAGATCCTTCGCTTACTGGTCAGTTCCAATCGAGAGACTTTCCTCTGGAAATGGCTCAATGTAGCAAATTGATTAACATCTCGAAAACGAGCCACGCTGGTAGTCGACTTGAATCGCTTAACCGCATTTCCTCGAACGATCCTCTCGAAACCAGAAGCTGTGGGTTGCACTGAGAGAGAAGAAGAGAGAGAAAAGAGCTTGGAAAATGGTTAGACATGGCTCGCTTTCCAGCTTCGAAGTGGAAGTGACGAGCGCGTTAGCTTGCGCCAACCATTTTCTTTGGTAAATACACTTCAATTTGATTGCTGGCGAATTGGTTTCGGCGGTCGTATTCCCCGGAACGGTGACGCTTAATGCAATTTAGGCTACCGTGCGCTCATTTTCACCTGGCCGGTTTTCTACTTTTCTTTTTTTCCGCACAACGGAGAATGTCAGGAATGACCGACCGGATCGATTTCCGACTCGGAACAACGCTTGGCTTCGAGAAAAATTTGTAATTGAATTCGCTACTGGGCGTGAAAATGAGCTGAAAAGCACGAATCGAAGCACTTCAATCTCGAGCTTTGGGGAGGAGAGGTGCCTTAACGCGTTAAGTTTGGTTTCTTTCAATTTACAGTTTGTGGAATTCGGGTGGCGTCTATTGTAGCACATTTCCAAGTGACCAATCCCTCTCTATTCGCCTTGGAAGTGAAGAATTTAATAAAGACATTTTAAATCCAGGGAATAATTAAGTTGTACTCCTAAAGATATTTTAAGTGAAGATGTTCTTAGAAATATTTTAAAAATACAGTTGAACAGCGGCCCAAACCGAAGAGGCGGTGACCCAAAAAAAATCGCTTTTCCGAGCAGGGAACATTTGTTGCGCGAACGGTATCATTAATAGTGCGGCACAGCCGAGGATAATGCTGACGAACGACGGTGCGCTGGTTCAAGTAACGCCATTAGTCACATCAAAAAATAACACAGCCATCATTAGTACGTCACCGTGTATTGCACCCGGGGGTTGTTCTGGGGAAATCTTTGGCCCGCTTTTCGAACAACACATGACGCCCAAGCCGAGGCACTCGGTTGTTCTCGGCGAACATTTAAAACGACTCCCGTGCCCGGATTCGCCCGCCTTTGCTACAAAAGGTAGCAAGTGAATAATGCGTTTTAACCTATCCCCCCCCCCGGTCGGAGAGGTACCTGGGAAGGATCCGTTGCGCAACATTATTCAAATGTGAGAAGTTACTTCGTAAGACGTCTTGGCGCACCATTATCAATCAACCGGCTCCGGCGCTACGAAATGCTCTTCGCTCGAACGGGCTCGAACTCACAAGTTCAGCGGAGTGAGTTGATTTTATTACACCTTAAAGCCTGCTGATGCCCCTTCGTGCAGTCGGTCGAGTGTGCGATCGGTACGAGTTTATGCAAATTGTACCTCCGAATTAACAAACGCATTAATCCTCAGCCATCACTTAATTGGCCTGACAGGAGAGGAGGAAGTTAATGTTCGGTTTCGTTGCGGAGATCGAAATAATTGATGATGTTTAACGTTAGGTACTTTTTTTATTCTATTTCAGAAAATTACGGAAAATGTATACCACCGAAAGTTTTCCAACAAGCATACATGAACACACACACCCACACATATCCTCCCCTGTCTACGTGCAAAATGTTGTTTGTAATTAAAAAGAACCTTTATTTTGATTACAAAATTCCAATCCCTAACCCGGAAATAGTGTGGTAGAGTGGGAAGAGGATTGTTCGGTGCAGGGGAAATGGAATGGAATGATGTGTTTTGGACACGCATCGGATTTTTCCCGAAATATCGAGCCTCCGACGGAGGACCTCGGAATCGACTCCCATTCGCCAAAACCCAGTTGGCGCATTTCGATAATGGGGTGGAAAATTTCATTAATGTAGCATCCTTCCATTTTCCTACCCACAGACACACACACACACAATCATGTAGCCCATGGCTAAGCAACTGTAAAACAGTGGTTGGATCTGTTCTGGTTCTCCAGAATCAGCGAAAAACCAACGTTGCACACTCACGCACGACGCACGTGATGGTGGAGTATGAATTCAAAATGGGTGACCATCCAATGGCCGGGGACACCATTTTCCCTGCCATGGTCTAGGAAACGCAGCTGGACACGGTGTCCACTTGTGTCTATTAGAGACGTGCGAACAGACCAGCTCAAAACAAAAAGTGGAGTAAATTTGCAACAACCGCCTGAAACATTGTCACCAGCAACACACACACACACCAGGGGATGTCGGTGGGTGGGCGAGGTCTCATGCGAAATTAATGCCTCGTGCGTGTGGGGCGTGTGTGTGTGTGTCGATGTCGCGGAAAGCATGTCGACGTGGTGCTCATTTATTTGTAACGTGCGCGTATTGTTTATCAGTCGCTGCTGCCGTGCGTGTGGCTTTCGGGAAAATCCGTTGTCCGAACCAGAACCAGCCGGTTGCTGCTGATGTGATTAAAATACAGTCATTGCGTTGTCCGAGCAACCGCCAACCATTTGCCATTTCCGGTTCGGTATCTAATCTTGATGGGTGCAGAGTCCCGGGCGCAATGAGATAATTCCGACGGCGGAAAACGGGTGCAATGGGGTGTGCCAATGTGAAAAGTGTCAAGCGGGTAATGACAGAAAAATACCTCGGTTGGAACCACAAATAACACGCATTGAAACGGGAGATACTGCGCATCATGAAGGATTCATCGGTTAAAAACCTGCAACTATAATAGGCGAGGTTGGCGAAAAAAAGACACTCTTGCCGTACAATATTCAACACAATTAAAGGGGAACGCCTCTACGTGACGAGTCACCAAACTGAACGGTCCGCCCGAAGGTCAGCGTGCCAAGGTAAACTTTACTGCCAACTGCAAGCAATAAACGTTTAAAGTTCACCAAATTGCCCTTGCCTCTCGCTTCGTCTTCTTTCGTAATCGATCATACGACATACAGCTCACGTTCACGGGGGTTTCCCATTACCTGCGCCCGAGGGTTAAGCGTTTACAAACAAACATTGCCCACCGCACCAAAACATGACCTGGCTTGGGCCAACCTGGGGTAATTAATATTTCGTTTGCCACAACCCTCCAAGCTGACGTCAGCGGCCGCCTCGTCGGTAATGATTGCCGGACGACGCCGGAGCCTAAGCTCCCATAATACCTCGTCGTTTGTGTGCGTTTTTTGTTGTTGCTGCTCGTATTATGGCTGCCAATTCCCATTACATCGGCGCCATCCCGAAACCGTTGCCGATCAGAGGAATTGATCCCGGCAAACTGTTGAGCCGCGCGTCAAGATCGATTACGAAAGACCGGGGGAAAGCCGGAAACCACGATGGAGGATTTTAAAATAGTGCCACAACAATCGCAGTTGTCAGCTGAGTTTGGAGGGGGTGGCGGCAACCACAACGCCCCCCTCCACCTCCACCTCCACCGTGGGGGAACCTTGGTGGACAGACAAGGGGTAGAGATAACGTTCGATTGTGTTAAAAGGTTCTGCTCAATTATACTAACACGTAATTAAATATGGATGCATAAATCCGCCAAATTGAAACCTAATGGCCCATTGAGAAATTAATTTATGGATTTTGAACGTCGGAATGTCCTTCCCTTTCCGCTCGCCGTTGTACCGGGTTTTCCGGCGTTTGGGATCGGGCCATTTAAAACCCCTTCCTCGCCTCCTCGCCGAGGGAAGCCTACGAGTTCGAGTTCCGCGTTATCTTGAAGCTTCTCGGTGCCCTCTCGCCTTTCAACTCCAGTTTGTCGCCGTCGGTGTAATTGTGTAATCGTTTGGCCAAGAGCTTCGATGCGAATTGCAGTCGCTTTTCCCAATCTGCTGTGCGGATAACACACACTCTCTCTCTGTGTCTCTGTTGCACCGAACGTGAAGGTGCAGCCGATTGTTGCAGCTGGTCCACGGGCAGCTGGAGTTCCCACGGAGATTTTGGGGCCGTCCGCTCGGTCATAAATATAACGAAAATTTTACGCAAATGCGTGCAGTCCGGCGCCCGGGCTCTGAGGCTTTCAGTCGATTAATCCTCGATTAAGATACGTTTTAATATTTATTAAAATTCATTCACACAAAACAAAAAACAAAAGGGGAGAGGAAATATGTACATATATCCCGCATTAAAACATACCCCCCTCCTCACCGTTCCCGGTTCCAGACCGTCTCGATTCACTGAGCACTGATTAAAATTTCATCCTCACCAATCATATTATAAAAAGGCACGACAAGACAAGTGGAAACCAGTGGGGGGGTGGAGAAAACAACATTTAAAAAAGCCAATACCGAATGCAATAAAACCGGTTCGACCAATTTAACATTCCGGGGTTTGGTTTTTTTTTTCGGGAAGCGCTGCACGCACCTCACGAATGAATATTGCGATTGTAATCGCGCAAAGCCTATGATTAAGTGTTTGCTGAGGTCGCACGGCGAGAGATAGCAAATCCTCGGAAAAGTGTGTGTACCGAAAGGGGGTGCGGGGTTACCATTAAGGCTGTTTGTAAACGAATCGGGGTGGATTTGACGCGCGGCACACGGATTGTGTAAAAGTTTACGCGAATTTTTATTATCGCGGCCGGCCGGTGGAAAAACCCCGGTGAGCAAACATGAAAGGGAGGAAAATTTTGTTCCGATGTGTTGGACCGGGGAGGCCATGATTAATTTTGAGCTTAATAAAGGCTCTATTTAAAGGGAAGTAGCACAAAAAGAGTAAAAACAAAAACATATAATGGCCGCATTAAGCACGCATGGATGAAAAATAACGGTGGTTTTTATGTTTCGTTCTATGCTCATTGGTGTTGGACAATAATTAAATGTGGCCTGTGTTTGTTTAAGGATAGAGAAAGGATGTTATGTTTTATTGGAATTAAAGCATCAAACTTACACGATATGTTGTGCTCTTATCCAAAACCAATGATGAGTTTCATGTCACAAACACGCAAAATACTACCGAAACGATTAATGAGGTGTCATAATACATAAACTGTTTATCGTGTGTTCTACATTAGATTTATTATCCCTTGGATGGTCAAGGTTTCATGTTCTTCCTTGCTTCATGCTATCATCTTTCAAAAACAACACTCAACCCTCTGGTCCAGCGCGTTTGGAAGGTTTTCATAAACATAACAATTAAATTAGCTTACTCCTAAAAGCTGCCGTAAGGATGGCCCGGTTTTTCTCCCATTCTGGCATTAGCAAGGTCCTTCCACCCTCCTCAGCGCCATTTGATGGTGCGTGTGTGTGTGTGTGTGTATGCATCGGATGGTAAAATAAATTATGTTATAAAAATCCCATTAGCTGGCTGCTACCGGCAAAGTCCCGAATCCGGTTCACTTTTGGCGCCATAATTTTGTTTATCCCGAACGCCAGACCCCTCATCCTATCCCTTTCCCCTCCTCGGTCCTCGGTGTCATTTACTACCTCTTCTTGTGGCCCGCGGTGGGTAACCAGAGCTAAGGCGCCCTACGGCGACCCACCCTAAGCTGGAGCTTGTTGTGTCGGGACCAGCATGGTTTCCCTTTTTCTCCTTCGTCCTCTCTTCCCCAGCATCCCCACCAGGGAGGGAACGGAAAGGAGGCCATAACTTCTCTCGGGTGCCAGTCGGTTGTAATCCCCTATTAAGTGGTCTCGAGGGGATTTCTTTTCGGTTAATCCTCTTAAACGGTTTCTTGTGTGTTGTTTGTTTGCTCGGAAGGAGTCCCGGTAGGAGATTTTCCCCGCTTTCTCACTCTCTCTCGGAGGAAAAGTTGTTTCCTTTGGAATTTCGTTTTTCGGCGTGACAGAAATAGATCTTACTAGCTTTTCGGTCGTGTCTCGTGTGTGTGATGTTTTGTTGTATGAGGAAAATTAGTCCCGAAAGGAGGTGACGTTCCATGATGAAGTGATTCCTGATAATTGTCGATTTTCAATTAAGAACCACGGCGAAGAAAGGCTTGTATTAAGTTCTAAAGGAATCAGAATTTAAAAGTATACAGTATTATGAAATATAATAATTGGCTGGAGCTACAAATCCACTTTTTTGAGCTCTCAGTTATCTCAAATCGCAACGTAACGAAGTATTTCCACGCCATATCTGGATAGAGCCGGATAAGTGTAGGTAGTTCTAACCGCGAATAACGCATTAAACTCCCCGCTCTCCCCTCCCAACGTTGTTGGCCAATTCGAGCCGCAGGCCAATAAAGGGTTTGCTGGCGAGTTTCATGACGGCTGACGGTAAAAACCCGAAGCCCCGGTGTCGCAACCTTCGGAACTCTACATTACGTCTTTCTTGAGTCTGTCATAAACTTGCCGCCGGCACCGGGTACCTCCCCCGTACCTCCTCCACCTCCACCGATGTGTAAGTTCGATCTACATCATTCGAATGACTCTCTCTCTTTCTTTCTTTCTCCTTTCCTCTCTATCTCTGCCGAAGTGTTTAGGCTGTGAAGTCCCCCGAGACACACAAAGGCCCGGTCCTCTGGGGTGCGTTGCACCTGGATGGATGTCTGGCGAAAGTGAGAAAATCAGCACCACGGCCGTCCATTTCACCCGGCAAAACCCACGATGTAATTTCTTCCAAGTGCCCACCTACATTCCACACAGAAACCTGCAGGTGATCGTTACAATCCCCGCGGGCCCTCAGCTCGTGTCGCCCCGGCCACGTACGACCCGTGCGTTGAAAATGGGTAAGAGCAAGAGGGAGGGGACGAACGTCTTGCCGTTTCTCATGGGCAGCTGCAGCCGTGGTTGCTCCCACCATTTTTCAATCACCCACCCGGTCGAGCGGACGGACGAGGTTTTGTGGTTTCTCAGCCGCGGGTCCACGAGCCAGTGGACAGCACCGGAGTTCGCACTCCGTCATTTGGCGTTGCTGATTGATAGCCACCGGTAAGAGGTTCGCGTTCGGTCGTTCGGCATCGAAGTTGGCGAGGGTTTTAATACAGCGCCGTGCAATCATAGCTACCCTGGCAACTGTTGCTGTAGAATATTTTGCCAAGTGAAATCAGATAGCGTGAGTGCAGGAATAACCGGCTCGAAAAGGTCTATTTCAAGCTGGCCGCTATGAGCAGCAGAGTGTACTAAAAGGCGAGGGATAGTTTCATTACCCATTTATCGAACCATTCTCCAGTGTTTAGGAGTCTGAGAAATTTAACTCCCACGAGTGTCCGCGAACGAGTGCTTCCGAGAATTCTGCAAACCCATTTGCTCCAGAAGCTGCCAGCAACTGTTCGCTAGCGAATCTGTGAAACTTTTCAGTGCGGCCCCACCTTCCGTGTGTGGCTCAGAATCTAGTTCTCGAGCGCGCAGCTTGCTACCGAACAGCTTTAACGAACAAGTTTCCCAACTCTCACGCCCCGTTGCAGCATATCGCATCCGACTCGCTGGAAAGGGAACGCAGCCGTCCACACCCGTTCGGTTTGATTTGCCAGTGAAGGAGAAAGTGACAGTTACACAATACAACGGGTGGCCACTACTCTTCTGACATCGTGTCGTCACGGCAATCACGGTGCCGGTTGGGATTATTACCAGTTGTTTGACGCTACGCCAACCTTGCGAGATTCGCTCGTGAGCCCAAAGCCGCGCCCTGCTATATAGCGCGAGTGTTTACGCTTCCTTCACCCCCTGTCACACAGAAAGCGGCCAAAGATGTCTGGCAAGGTGAGTAATAGTTGGTTGCATAATAGCTTTAAAGAAAAATCCAAGTACGCGCGGTGTGCGACGATAAAGACATAAAAGGGATCCCAGTTCCAATCCCGTCAAACCGAGAAGGTGTACATGATGGGGCTTGCAGGCCGGGTAGCGAGGAGATAATGTTTGCTCGTATTGGTGATTAAAGCCCTCGTGCCCACCGGCCGGAGTTGAAGCCCCTTTCCCTTTCTTTTGGCCCGCGGGGCTGGGAATTGTTTTTAACTACCTTGTCTTACTTTCGTCGTACCTTGCTTGCCTTTCGCTCTTCGCTCAACGCCCTACATAACCTCTTTCTTATGCCATTTTGTTTTGCTTTCTTACCCTCTTCTCGTTTATATTTGGCTTGCTGAAATTTTTGCGGTCACATATTTACCCGGTTCGCAAAAAACCAGGTCAGCAGTCGCAGCAGCAGCAGCAGCATATGTTGGTTCATCGGAGTTGGACTGTGCGCGCTGGTAATGGTGGTACAGCTGGCCGGTTTGGCCGAGGCGGACGCAACCACCACCTCCCGGACGCAGGTATCGGACGAGGCGCTCGACAAGGCGCTCAGCGACAAGCGGTACCTGATGCGCCAGCTGAAGTGTGCCCTCGGCGAGGTGCCCTGCGATCCGGTCGGGAAGCGGCTCAAGAGTAAGTAGACACGTGTTCCTGCCTTCCCGAACGGGGTCAGCCGAACGGGGTAGGCGAAAGTTTTCATTGCATTGTCCCGGGGAGAGCAGATAAATGGAAGCTATTTCACGTTAAAGTTGGAAAAGTTCCGCCAGTACCATCGTCTGAAAGGCGAGGACGAGATAATGGGGTTCACTTAGGAGAAAAAGTAAAACTCAAAAAAATAGCGCAAGGTGGGAAACCTTTACCCCCCGGGGCGCATCGAATCACTTCCATGCCGGGCCGGGAAAGCGGGGAGGCATAATGCGAAACGATTTGAATTTGGCGCCTCTCAAAATCGCACAACTCAACTTGTTAGTTTGTTCGTTAATTAAACACAAGCGCGGGGTGGTGGGGAGGGGGTGGAAAACGGGGGAAAAACGTAAAGTGCAGAATGAAAACCTCGCAATCCATCACCCAGTAGGAGGACGCCACTGGCCAAATGCAGAAGCCAAGGAATTTGACCAACGCAAACAAACCATCGGGATGGAATCGGGGAAAAAGCAAAAAAAGGGGAAGGCTAGCAAAATAAGAAGCTAGGATTTTGCTGTTTGGCCATTTGCAAAGGCAAAGTTTGGCCCACCCTAGCCTCCCAAACAAACGCACGGTCGGTGATTATTCTACGATTTTCCTACGTCCCGTTCCTGCTTTAGTTCATCCGGTTCGGAGTCGTTTTCTTTCGTGTTCCGTTCGTCGTTTTCCCCACTCGTGTTTCGGCTCGGGGCTTCAAAAAAACGCAAAACACAAGCGGAACAAAAGCGGTCTTAATTAAAATTAAAATGATAATTACGTTTATTCCGTTCGATGACGAAAGCGAATGGCATTAGCACGGATTGAGTGTGTGGTGGAAAGCGTGGAAAGGGGATGGAGTTTGCATTATTTGGACCAAAAGTGGCTCAAAGTGTAGCAAGAACTATCTGGCCAATGGAGGAAAACTGAAACCCGGGGAGGGGTGTACTTTTAAAGTTTGGTGGGTTTTCGGAAGTTTGTCTTTGCTGCTATTGGTGTCTTTCCTCAAGTCAACCATGCGGTTTGTTGTGCATTGGGCGCCATCTGAAAATTGTATAATTATTTTTATACGCTTCGGACATAACACAGTTTCCGATTGTTTCCGTACGAATTAATTATTCTTCTGTACTGCAATCGCACTCCAACAACTTGGTTTACAAACTCGGACGAGATTGAGTGTATCGTAGCTGTTTGAGGAAGTCATTGGGTGGAACTTTGTTTAGTTAGCTAAAAGGCATCCTAATCAAATTCAAACTAGAGCTGCAAACATATCCGAAACAACTTCCCCCTGGTATCTAATTGCAAGTTTTTGTGGTTCGCATTCGGGTTTGCCCGGGAACACTTGTTTCGTCTCCGTCTAATGACTTTATTGCTTGTCTGGAGCCCTGATCCCTCGGGAGCTCAATTTTACTACTCGTTGTGTGGTGTGTTTGCATCCCTGTTTGCTTCTTCTGAGGCAAGCAAAGTTTATCGTTTTTGAATAATACTATTGAACGGTGGGGGCACTCCGCATGATCTCCACCCAGACTTTGTGTGTTTGTTTGCCTTTGATTGTTGTCTACAAATTAATCGTCGCTCGTCGTTCCCCCTTTGCGGAAGCGGAAGACTTTAAACGCTCGCTAAGTGACTCGAGAAGGAATAAAACGCCTTCCGTTGCGATGGATGGAGGGGAATATATATATTTTGTCAAGCATTTTATGGGCCGTAATTTCTCGCAGGCAGTCAAACCATTTAACACCACCGCGCGCGGCTTGGGCGACAATAAAAATGCGATTTATATCGTGTAGAACGGAGATGATATGGCCAAACAAGGATGGGAATAAATGATATATAAAGACACCGAAAGTTCCTTTAACCGGCACGCAACGGAACGCGTTGTTTTTCAATTTGATATCAACCCCGGAGTGGATGCAAATTAACATCATTGGGAACAATTGTTGTTGAAATTAATTATGAGGAATTTGTTGCCGAGCAATATGATTTAATTTATCAACGCAATCGACGGCGCACCGAAGTTCGTGCGTGAGGTTGTGATCTATCAAAGTGTCGTTGAATGCCCTTGATGAGGATGAATATCAATTATGAAGCAATTTAACGCATTCGCTCGATGGAGGCTTCCCTGTTGCGCGCGGTGTTCATGAAAATTCCTTCATTACATTGTTTCATTTAATGCGCTTTCGAGAGCATTAACACGCAGGGCACGCTCAGTGACAGCGCCGGGCGTCACGGGCTCATAATGAGATACATATGCGTTCATTAAGTTCTATTCTAAATTCAGCGATTTATGATTCCGTGTTTTGCCACGCATCGGCAGGTTTAATTGCAACAAATACGTCAGCGTGGTCCATATTTTGTGTTGTCGCGTTTATTTTTTAAGTCTCACCTCAGCACACCGCACCTCAACTCCTGTTTAAAGCTCTACCCCCTTTGGTGCAGCTCTTTTGGGGGCGCCATTAAGTGCGCTTTTAACACTTAATTAATTCGCACTTCATGGCACAGGGGTGGTTGCACCCCATTGACACCTGAAAGCGGGGTGGGAGAGGGAGTGCGGCCGGGGTGTCGATTGTCAAAATTGTGGCCCTTTTTCTCCGCTGTTGCTGGAACCCAATTCTGCGGGTGTTTGATTACGCCATGCGTTATTAGTGGTGGTGGTGGGGTTTTACGCGGTTTTAGAAGCGCATAGAGAAGTGCATAGCCGTCGGTGCAATGTGTCAATGTTCTGGTGCGTCTCATGCACGTCCGCCTGTCATGGCCGTGTGTTCGTGCGTGTCGTGCGAGCATTGGCCGTTCGGGAGTGGCAGACGAGCGTGGAATAAATATCACGAACTCGATGGTCGAAGCGCAGGGGGGAGGGAGAAATCGGGGGCAATGTTGACGATGGCAGCGGTTATACATAATTCATCGCCTGGAACGTTTCATGGTTTTGCACCGACCGATCCGCCGAACGTCAAAGAGCTATCCTCCGCGCCCTACCTTTGTTTACTTCAATGCCAATAAATTGTTGCATCCACCAGAGAGACACAGAGGGAGAGAGAGAGAAAGAGAGACAAGGGAAGAGAGATGGTGTTAATGCTGCTGTTGTTAATTAAATTGTTCGCATTAGTCCTAGGAAACCATAATTTATGGTTTGATAGATCGGTTTCGAGTGCAGCTTTGAGTGGGAGTTGGGGGAGTTGGGGGGTGGGGGGATGGACAACGTTTTTGTTTTCTTTCTATTAAACCATTGCAACGTTTTGTAAATGCCTACGACGAGACACGAGCGTCGCCATAGGGTCTATGTAAGCATTTATAAAACAGTTTATGAAACCACCATTTCAGATTGATGTTGTTTCCAAGCAAGCGGTGATGCAATTGGGAGGCAAATTAAAATAATTACTGCAAAACTCTCGTGGAGATTCGTAGAATTACAATTGATTTAATAATATTGACTCATCAATTGACATTCGTTGAATTTATGTATGTGATTTATTTATGCAAAAGAATTGAACATGTTAATTAACAATGGCAGTTAAATTTAAAATGCACTTTAGTGATGAGATCAACCTATTCTGTATACGTTAAACCCGGTTTGACCTTAAACTTTTACTTCCAATATTACCATGGAAACCTCTACAACTATGTAGTTTACTTGGATGGGGAAATTGTGGACCGAGGCAATGAGCGATTAATTTCAATCAATCAGATTTTTGTGCATCTTAGCATCCATCGATCAGTTTGGACTTTAATATAGCTTCCCGATGTGCGACTTTAATGCAAGAGAACGGTGGAAAGCGGACCGGTTTTTCGTCTGAGGTTTGCAATTAAGGATCAATTAAATCAGCAATTAAAAGCTAATTGTTTGCACACATTGCACATGCCTTCGGGGTCTGCGAAAGCTGGCGGTGGTGGCAAACGAGGGAGTTCTTTTTTTGCTTTCTGCCGTTGGTGAAGAGAAACATTATTCGTGCAAAACCATCGCCGGGAAGGACGCACGAAAATGAAAGTGTAAAATTACTAAATTCAACCATCCCATCGCCGCACAACATATCATCATTAATCGTTTTTCTTTACGCTTCCTTTTTCCAGGCTTAGCCCCGTTCGTCTTGCGTGGCGCCTGTCCGCAGTGTACGCCGGCCGAGATGAACCAGATCAAAAAGACATTAGCCCATTTGCAGCGAAATTTCCCGTCGGAATGGAACAAACTCGTGCAAACGTATGCTGGTTAGCTGGGGACGGGAAAGTTTCCGAAAGCAAGCGGTGGAAAAACGGGAGGGAGGTTTAAGTGTTATTAAAACTTTTGTAGGATAATGTAGTAATGTAAGAGTACCTGGTGGACCCTTTCGGAATTGACTGACAGACGGCCAGGGCGGAGCTAATGTAAGAAGATGTGCTGCAAAAATGAAGACACCAATAAAAGCTGTAAAGTAAGAAGAACAAATTCAAACATGAGAAAATTGGTTAAAAGCGTGAACAAATAGCTCGTGTAGCAAGTAAGCCCTTCAGGAAATCACACAATGTTTGCCGTCCATTTGAGCGGGGAAACAACAAAAGTCTTTCCAAACTAAATTGCTTCTGTTCGGGAAGATGAAAAAAGTTAATAAAAACAACTAGCGGGAGACAGTAAGAAAGGTAGAAGTGTAACATGATGAGATCAGGCCTGAAGGACGGTTTCGGATGCTTGAATAAAGTAACAAAAGCGTTCATAAATGACGCTACGAAATGACACACCGGCGAGTCGTAGCCGAAAGTTAAGTTTCACTACTTACCTACTGCATGTTACCTGGTTTTCCTTCCTCGCGCGTCGGTTACGTTTCACTTCATCCTCCTCGACCTGGCGGTTCGAAATTGGAGCCTGGGCCGCATTGTCAATGGAAGGGTTTTTCTCGGGGCAACTAGAAGCAAACTGTCAAGTTTTCCACATTTTCCCACACCCCCAACGTCCCCGTTACCCAAACCCCCACCTGTCGTGGTGATGGCATTTTTGTTTCGAATCTGGAAGGCAATAAGGCTGGCTGGCTGGCTGGCTTGAAAAGTGTTTTCAAAGCGACGGGCATGAATAATTTAGTAGCGAAATATTGAGCCAGTTAATGATTGCAAAGGGATGTTGGGGGAGGGGGGGGGGGGGGGGGGGGGTGGCGACATAAGAAAGCATGAATCGAATGGTGGAAAAATACACAAAACTTTATTGTTGAAAGAAGCATCGGATGGACTGTCGCCGAGAGCCAGGTCCTTCGCACGTATCAATTTTGTTCACTGTGAAGCTGCCGTACCAACACATGAACACCGTCTTCTTCAGATGGCTGAACGGTCTGAGACCGTTCCCTTCCCATCCCCCTTCCCAGAAGGGACATTTTCGTGTGAGCATTATTTTTCTTCACGTTCTATTGTTTACCGGCTGCGTCGCTTCCGGCGGAATACGAGCGTGGTTTAAACTAGCTTGACTTCTGCGCTCTAACGAAAGTGTTTGACTGCAGGCAGGAAACACAAACGCACATGTCCTGGGAATTTACCCCCTGTGTATGTGTGTGTGTGGGTGGGTGTAAAAGCCTTTTGACAAAGTTAAATTATTCTTTCTCAAAGCGTGGAACGCAAACGGAAGGTGTTAAATCCCGGAGGTGACGTTGGAGTGAAGTTGCAGAGAGAGAGGGGGAAGGAGAGAGACAGTGAGTGAGGCGAAGATGAAACTCTCCACCATTTCCGAAGGCTCAAGTCGATGACGGGGAGGGGGGTGGGGTGGTTTGTCTCGGGATGGGGATTAGTTTTGGCTTCTCCTTTCGCTGCCACACCCGACCGAATGATGCTTGGGATTCCGTTTTTCGAGTGTTAGGAAAATATTTTCCTTGTTCGGAAACAATTACACCCGTTTTCGTTACACTCGTCTGGTTTCATCTTGCTCTTTCTAACCGTTTTCCGTCTCGGTCGTTACGGTGGATGCTGGTGCTAATAAATTACGCTCGCTCTGGCCAACGATCCGTATTCTTGGAATGAAGGCAAGAAAAATAATGCCATGCTAGCCTTGAACTCAACTTTACCGTACAAACTAACTTGTTTGCTGCTGCTGTTTTGGCACAACTGTGTAATGATTACGATGAGAATACCGCAACCGGGTTACCTTCAGACAGGCCGAAAGGAACACTCCGAGATTGCATAACAAAGTGCATTAAGGTGAAGAATGCACTTTCCACCTTGAGAGCGATTGCTATCGTTTAGTGAAATATTCCTTTCCGTAAACACCCGCAGCAGGAATACTGGAACTAGTTGCTCAATGTCTGCATGTTATCTTCCTTCATAAGTCATACGATACTTTGCCAAATCGATAACATTACGAATCAAACCAATGCACCACGTGTGTCGGTTTTGATTTAGAGAGTAATATAGCAGGCCATGCTTGACAAAGGTTGTCTGTTGTGGGGGAGAAGCACTCTTTCGTTCGTTCGTCAGACAAGTTGAAGAAAGGGTACCTGAAAGAATAGGAATGGAAGTTTCGCTCAAAGAACCCCCTTAAGGAAAGGTGTAAAGTCCTGTTGAATTATTAATCCTTCCCCGAAGACAAACTCGGGCACTTGAAACGGGAACGGAGGAGCGCAAGAAAATCGCATTCCGCATCGTTCTGGCACTTCTTCTCGTGGAGCGATTGTCGGTTGTGCTTATTTGTGTGAAGATGGCGCGGGAGGAAAAGCATCGGGGAGTGCTGCAGCTCCCAGGCATCGCAGCAAGTTTCGCCAAAGGGAACGAAATCATTGCACACTGGAAACGCCAGGCGACAATCAAGGCGACCAATGGGTTCAACGTCGGTCCTTCGGGCCCTTGGAAGAAGCCTCAAGAACGTGCATTGCAACGGACCGAACGTCCCTCCTTGAATGTGTCGTCAATTTATGCCCCGTGGTAAGTGCCCTGCTGGAAGCACAGGGCGGTCGTCGTCAAGCGTCTGGAAGGCAGCTCGCTCGATTTGGCGCGATGTTTCGTGCTCTATTGTTTCTTGCCCGATTGTGCTCGATTGTGTAAAAACAGTCCGCGCCCGAGCAATGGAGTGCGGCGGAGTTTCCTTTCCCCACTTCGGGTTGGTCTGTTTTCCGTTCGCCTTTCGCAATTTATTAACAATTTATGAGGTTACTATTTGCTCGAGTGCAGTTTCACCTTTTATGCGCTGCATGGTGCAATTGAGGGAGTTTGTAGATCACTTGACGGTAGAGTTGTGTAAATCGGATCCAGATTCATGAATCTGAATGAATCTCTGCCTTATAAGGGATTCATGAATCTTTCGCCGCGAGATTCATGAATCCCAAAGACACACCAAATGGTGTAAAGTCACCAACCAAAAGTCGGTTGAGGGACCACCTTTTTTTTTTTTTTTTTTTTGGTCTCATTGTCCACGCCTATCGGGGAATCGGGGAGATTCATGACAGAACCATGAAAGATTCATGAAGATTCATTAAGGTTTCGAAAAATTCATTAAGCTTTGAATATTCGAATCCGCGAAGATTCATGAATCCATCTGAATGAATCTTAGGTAAAAGATTCATATGAATGAATCTCGCCAAAACATTCATTAAGCACAACACTACTTGACGGCGTCGTAACGGGGCTTGCGGCTTCGTTAGATTTACGAACCCGTGTACCGTTTGTTTGGAGAGCAATAAGAGGAACCTTTTGCCAATCGCAACTGCTCCGAAAGCGCAACCATGGGAACTTATGGCGTTTGAAGAAGTACATCACATAACTGATGCCATTACTACGCAGAAAGCGATTAAACTAACTCCATTTGATATTTAAGTTATATTTTAACATAAATAAAATATTAAGTTCTGTTTACACCACGACCAAAAGTGTTCCTAGAAATGTTAATGCAAATAAAGTGTTCGTAGTACTGATGACAGAATTTTTCCTTCGAATAAATAATGCTTTTTCAATAGAATATTTTGCGTTACGACAACAAGCATCATTAAGGGAGCTCAGTATAAAAATGTTGCCCCTGTTCGGATGTTCCGGCGAAACCGTGATCCAGTAAAACACATTAGGTCCACCAATCACAACAGACTATTAAATCACATCAACACCAGGCTTAACAGAAGCCCCGGTAGCTTCGCTCATTAGGAAAAGGAAAAGATTTTCGTCCCACCAGAGTTGTGCTATTTTTTTGTGCTTTGTCTCCTCTGCGTCCCCCCCCCACTTCATCGCCACCCAACTCATCCGAAAACATTATCTTCCGAAGAAAAACGCAGCTCCCCGCAGGCCAGGCTCTAATGGAACTAATTTCGCTGTTTACAGGCCACGGCGAGGGCTTCAGGGGTTTTGTGTTGCCATTTATGACGCTTATCAGCACACACTTTGCTCGGATGGTTTTGTTTCTTGAGAAAAACGGCTTACGCCGTCGGAGGAGATTGTTTTTCTTCCGTTAGTTTTTTTTTGTCCGGCGCCACGTCGAAAAGTGGCGGCCAAAGAAAAAACACAAACGCCGAATTCGAAAAACCGAGTAGCGCAATAGTGGAGTCGAACGAATAAGATAAAGTAATTATTTGTAACTAATTGCATCGGAAGTTTTTACGCCTTAAATGGTCCGGGCGAATGGGGGGGGGGGGGGGGGGTGTTCGCAACACACAGTCTGACTTAATTATTTTCCATTTACTACCACACGTCTACCCGGATGAACCCGGTCCCCCCCACCCTGTCTACTTTCCCTATTAGGGCCATTACTGTGGGTTTGCCTTTTTCGAGTGAACACGAAAGAGTGTTGTTCTATTTTTGCGGTTCCGCATGTCCAAACCGGGTGGGCTGGGTGTGGGTGTGTTTTGGTCCTTGTTGGTCCTGACGCACACGGGCGACCTTCGCATCCCTCGGATGTGGCGTAACCGATGTTCACGCGTGTAATCGCCCCTGGTCGCGAGGCGTACGACATTACCGGTTTTCCCCACAGCAAAAAGGGACCCACCGTTGGATCCTGATCCTTTCTACGCCAAAGGACTCCCATTGGTTGTCGGATGCGGAAGGTAACGGTACTCGGTCTTGTTGTAATTTAAATGTCACTTTGGTTAGGTTTGCCAAGCATTGCGTTTCGTTTGCGGAGTTGGGGAACTCACTCCCTCCACGGGTTTTCGGCTTGTGTTCGGCCGGTGTCGTTGTCTGCTGCTGACACACGTTCACCACAATCTTTTGCCCGGGCCCCAAACATGGGCGCACTCGCGCACTCGGACCGTTTTTCCAGCTTCAGCGTATCTTTTTCGCAGTCGACTCTGGTTTGGTACGCCTTCCGGGTGGGAGAGGCATGGTACGCCTCCACGTTTAGCAGCGACCCGACCCGGAGAACGTTTTCCCTTTTTCTGTCAAATCCTTCCCTCGGCGTGCCATTTCCCTCCCATTCGTCCCGCACTCCGAGGGTCCGGCTGGTAAGAGCCGTCGCAAGACGTTCTGACACGTATCTAATGCGATAATATATAATGAAAATTTATGCTTTCGCCAACTGACAGGCGAGAATTCTACCCTTACGCAGCGTTGCGCCCCTTTTCCGGCTCTGCACCTTTTCGAATGGTTGGGCTCGAGGTTCGATCGCTCGATGGATGTCGACATCCGGTGTCAGACGCTTGTTCTTTTTGCCGGGATGATGTAGAACAGCAAAGCTAAGGGCGGTAAAGGTCGAGTTCCAGTTTGGCCTGTCCTCTTATTGTCAGTCAAATCCGTGGGCTTTACAAGCGACTGTTTTAATAGAAAAATCATACGACCCCGTATGTTCGATCTAACAAATGTATGCTGTGTTCAAAGGCAAATTCTTGCGGTAAGCGGTAATTAGTTCAAATGTGTTTTACAAAAGATTACTTCACTTACAAAGACCTTTTCTTAAAGTCCTCACCCATGGTAATGCAAATCATTATTGCAGTTTTCAAAAAAGTGTTATAAATACTTTAACAACCGTATTAGCAAAATTCACAACAACGAACCATGCCGGAAGTTTATAGCAACGATAAAAAAGCTTGAGACAAGCAGATGTTACACATTGCAAATGAGAATTTAATTCTATGGTCGAAAGCGAAAGGTTGAAATTAAACTCTCTTGAATGAAGCGTCAATAATGCACATGTTGTTAGAAAACCTCTCAATTAAGATGTTTAATAGTATGGTTGAAAAATTACAACAATATAATTAAAAGCCAACCTGTATCAAGCTTGCTCTACGATATGCATAATAAGTAGTAGTACGTGTACTAAATGTAATTAAACAAAGTGACAACTTCCTCCGATTGCTCTGTTGCAAATTACTTGAAGAATTTCAGATCGATCTTGAAGGACGACTCAATTTCACTTTCCGCAACTATTTGCTAATTATGACGAAGAAACGCTAGCAATCCTCTAGCTCTCTATTTAGCATACAAATTAGGAGATGAACTTCGACGGCAGTGTCTCCAGCGTGGTGAACTTAAATCAAGCATCTGGGCCTGTCTATCGGAACTAGTTGGCTTCCACTTCAAAGACGGTAGAGATGGGTTGAGTTAGTGTCGGGGAAATAAACGGCCAACTATTTGACGACATTACACGGGCACGCCGCACCAACGGAACGACGATGTTGCTTTGAGGGGACGATCTCAGCCCCCTGAAACGACAACTCCATCTCGGTAAACATTAATTACATTCCTCGGGGCGTTGCCTTGTTACCTTGCAGCTCAGGAATTTGCACACTTAATTTGTACTCCATTCGGAAAACCGCAAAACCGGCTATAATCATCCTTGGCTTGTCTTTTCTTCCCACTGATGACCGCAACGTGTCAACGGATAGGGGTTCCGGTGCAGAATAAGCCACGGGGATGCCATTTTTGCCAGCACTCCGACCGGTTTTCACATTCCTGGGGAATAATCGATTGGACTTCTAGTCCTGGCGTCGGAATTCTATCGGAGAGTCAACCTTCAAGAAGAAAAGAACCCAGAAGGACACTAACGATCCCCTACCCCTCTCTACTGTCCCTCCCATCTCGCATCGTTCCTGGCAGCTTATGAATGCAAATGCCACGCGGGGGAAAAATGCATAGCTTATAAATAACGACACGCCCCGTCCGGTTCCTCCCGCGCTGTGTTCCATATTATCGACGCGCAGGAAAATAAAAATGAAACGATAGCGATTTTATGGCCACATTCTTGAAAGCACCACTCGCGAAATAGCCTTCGATCGGAAGAGCGGCGCGGTGGGGGAAGGGGAGCAACTGTCAGGGTGGGTCGTCGAAAAAAAAAACGGAAATACAGTAACCATTACACAAACTAATTCAGTAATGCTGAGCAATTTATTCATGAAAAGATGTTCTAACGTCGCCCGCACCATTCGGGCCCGAGAATGACCGAAGGACGGGGAAAGCAAGTGTGAGGGAAAAGTGTAAAAGAAAAGGAAAATCCCCGGCGAAAGCATGTTTATGGCATAATTTCGTGTCCGACACCACCATGACGGAAGCGTCTTTTCGCGCGCGCATGAAAATGGAAAAGTGGTCGCCATGACGGCAGCGTGATGACATTGTCGTCTTCGACTTGCCCGTCGTCTTCGCCGTTGCCGCCGATCGACAACGGTTACTATGATTCGTCGACTCTTGATATTCATTAGTGAAGCTCTCAATTTGCATGCTATTAGCCGTGACGGCCATAATGAGACGGGGGGAGTGTGTGCGCGTGTTTGAGAGGAATAGTCCAGAAGAACCAGACTTTGGGTCCCGCTTTCATCGAAGGAAGAAAATATGAAGCACGCGTTATGCTCCGATGCACACCTTTCGGTCCGTTTCGGACGAGTGGGCATTTTCGTTGCCATAAGTTCGTGTTTATCGCTTGTCGAGTTCAGGGCTACTGGATGACAGATTTCAACCGCCACAAGCATCCAGAGAGCATGGCGAGCCGGGACGGAGCACATTCATCTGCGAGGCGTTGGAGCGAAGAGGAGCAATAAAAAAGACGGCCATAAACAAACGGCGTGAAACATCTGGAACCTAGAATAGCCATCCCCCCATGGTTCGTCGTCGTCTTTGGAGTAAAGAACATCGCCACGACCAACCGACGTCGGGTGGGTGGAGTGGGAATGAGTTCGATGTGTTGTGCTGATTGATTAATCGACGAACCGAGCAGGAGCCGGCACAAGATGGCGCCCGCGTCCGAAAGGGCGGGACGGGGCTGGCGTTCCGTGGTGACAATCATTGATTGGGTAATCAATCAGCAGGCGGAATGAGCATCGCAATTGTTAATCCAATGAGCCGTACGCCAACCTCCGAGGCTCGCGATGCGGTGCGATGGAGCGAGTTTGATCGATTTGTCGAAGGCGAGCGGATGAATTAATAAGACTTACGCCGACTTCCGGAACCGCCGCTCGTGGTGGTGATGGCGATGAGTAATCTTCCCCGGAAATGGGGAAGAGAGGATGCCGGGGAAGGACAGCAAATCACGGGCGTAGTGAGGCGTGATTAGTTCCTACATTTAAATGCCTTTAGTCTCAGCCAGTCCGAGCTGTTTGGCACCAGCCGGCCTTAATGTGATTCCAGTTTCAATCGAACGCATTCAATATGCTGAATTTGATCAGCCGATAGTGAATATTTAATTGGATGATGACATGTCGCGTTCTGCTCTGTGTGTGTGTGTGTGTGTGTGTGTGTGTGTGTGTGTGTCATTGTGGTAGATGCATTTTCGGAAAACCGCCTCTTTGATGCCGTTGGTGCACAGCAGCGTCATCTGCAGCATGATCCTGGTTCCGGTTTAATTTAGAAGCTAAATTAGACGAAAACAAATCTTCCAGTGGTTGTACAGTGGATTGATGTTAAATCTTGAATCCATTTAATCGAAACTTTATTCACATTGAACCAAAGATTTAAGGGGTGATTTCCTGGAAAAGCAATTTTAAGACAAATGACAGAATAGCTACCGCCATATAGAAAATATAGAATCAAATTCATAGGAAAAGTTCTTCCCATTTTAAGTAAGACTTTTGTTTGTATAACCATCCTGCACACTGTTCTACATTCATAGAAACATACTTCATTTCTCCTTCGCAAAGTCTGCCTTAAAACTCTCGACAAATAAACCGATCCGTACACATCCCCGGAAGATACGTTTCCACTGTAATTGATCTCGGAAGTTTCGTCCTCTTCAACAACACCAGACGTACGTGCAATTGATGCCACTTAAATAGTTTTGTAATGAAAAAACTTTTCCTTCGGTTATTTTGCAGATCGTTTGCACATTCCCATATCCGAAGCCCGAATCGGAGTGGGGTCTATCGCTTTTTAGCAAGTGTATCGATGAAAGTTTTGCTTCTACTTACGATCGTAACGGCGCAAGCGATCGCTTTTGTTATCGCCTTTTTGCTCTCTTTCAATCGATCCAAACGCCCAGTGGAAGATCTGAATGTGTTACCATAAAACTGGTTGAAAACCGTTTGTACGCATAAAACATTTTCATTAGATACATCATGGCGTAAAGGAAGATAAATACTCCTCCCGTTGGACACAAGTTGTTCGGATGAGCAGCAAAAGTGTAAAGAAGAGGGTTTGTGAAATTGTTACATGCAGAAGGGCCAATCGATCGATCACTTTGTTTCTCAATGTTTCCCATCATCAACATACGACCATTCGACACCGTGTGTTCGTGTGACTTTTGATTCCTTGTTCTGGTTTTCGTTTCTCTTTTATTGGTTAGTACTCTGATGCGTTTCAGTGTTCCGTTTTTGTATGATTTTTATTTCCTCATTTTTTTTTCGCCTCCGTTCGACATCTGTCAACTAGGGTGATACTTTTCTTTGTTGTCTATTGCAATTTATTACTGGAAGTATTTGCTTAATATGTACATCGTAACATGACCGGCCCATTTGCTCACTCTCTGCCTGCGGGGACTCGGTGCTTTCGCTGTGTATGTCTTCCCATTTTTCCCTAGCTCTTGGAGCCCGTCCATTTTTCTCTTCTTCTTGTATACTGGCTCCATTAGCCTCACCTGCTGTCCCTTATTCTATCGTTCCTTCCCTCTCGTTTCACCCTTCTATAATTCGATCGGCCACTCGGTACCTTCCCCGGTCCGGGCGAGTCCGTGACGGTCGTTGTTTTCTGATTAATCCTAGCAAATTAGAAAACAACATTACCTTCGTTACCTCTTTCGCAGAGGGTGATGTCGTCGTCGTCGCCGCCGCCGGTGACAGATGGCGTGGAGAGCCGTTCGGGCCCTCACAGACCGTTCGGTGCGTGGTGAAAGACGAGCTCGGCCGAGGTTTTCTCCTTCGGCTTCCGGCCGATCAGGACGAGCAGCAGAAAAAGCGTTATCCAGGGAAGATAGATTTGAAAGTAGCGAAAAAAGGACACGCAGGACAGGGCCGTCACGATCAGGATGCTCATAAATCTATCCTGCAGCCCCGGCAACCGGTTCGGCCAGCCGCCGAGCGTCCCGGCGGTCCAGCGGCCACCGAGCAGCACCACGGTCGAGGGCGGCGAGGCCGAGGAGGCGGCGGACGAGCCGTGCGGGTTGGCCGAGGCGGAGGAGGAGGACGACGACGATGACGAGGAGGAGGACGATTTCGAGTAGGCCGTCAGCTGGGGATAGTTGATGTAGGTCTCACCGTTCGCTCCGTACTCGACGTAGGCTGGCGAGTAAGTGACGTACTCGACGATGAACCCGGTCGGGGGATAGGGCGTCGTGTCATGGGAGGACCCTGTGGGCGCGGGGGACGAATAAAAACGAGAAAAAATGACATCATTACAGGACGAAGGTGTTCTTGTCACGTTGGAGGGCTTTCGACCGAAACCGACCGGCACATCGATCGACTTAACAAGCAGCAGCCCAACAAAAGGGCTTCACTGGCGCACTGGTGTACACAATGTTGGCACGCTCTATTTTTTATTGCACTGTTATATTTTACGTAACTCTTATGAAAATAACCATTAAACAATAAATTTATTAATTCCAAAAAATAAAAATTCATACCCGCAATTTTTAGTTAATAATCAAATCAGGTTATAAATATACTATTATTATACAGTGTTTGTTAAGGTTCTTTTTAAGTTAGGGGGAAAAGAAGAAGCGTAGAAGCCATGCCTGTTTCATCAAAGATCTAGTAGGCTTTTCTCATTTATGTACGTGGAAAGTTGGTCCTTTTCTATAACGGAGGGTCTAGTCTCGGAAAGGATAACCGACGTATCGGCCAAATGTTAAATATTTGTTCCATTTCTTCACAGAATTAGTAATAACTAGTCCAATGAGATAATTAACAAACCATCCAGTATCGAAAAACGCAAGTGTTATACGACTTGTCCATAAAAGTAATTACCGCATTTGCTAGATAAAGATGTAATTGGAAAGTAAATAACTACTACAAGAACGCAGAGTCAACATTTGGTTTAGAGCCTCGAGAATATACAGTGTGTCATTTGCAACTGTTAGGAAGCTAACTTTCGCAAACATAAATAATTGTGCCACACAGCCACACACAAGTGTTTTGGATCGAACTGGAAAGGACATTGCTGGTGAAAGCTACTCACTTGGGCCCATTAGTGTCGTTCGACGGCGCGACGGCGGAGTGGGCGGAGGTGGCGCCGGGGTGGTGGTGGTGGTAGTGGTCGTCGTTGTCGTCGTCGTCGTGGTCGTCGTCGTGGTGGTGGTTGTGGGCCTTTTAATCTCTGCAAATTGCAATCAGGGGACGAGAGAGAGAGAGATGGGAGAAAGCAATCGATCACACAACAGCAGGCACAAACCCCAGAATCTAACCTAATTCATGAGCCCAAAAGTGGTTTCCCCACCCCAATGGGAGGGTAGTCATTTGGCCTCCGTTTGGCAACGTACCGTACAGCCGGATCGTCCGGTTGGCCTTGCCGAAGGCGTTCGATGATATGCACATGTAGTTGCCGGCGTCGGCCGCCGAGAAGCTGCGTATCCGGAGCGTCATCTTGGACGCGTAAAGGCTGCCGTAGTGCTGCTCCCGGATCTCGTACCGGTCGCCGTTCAGCATGATCTCCTGGTAGTGGTCTGCGCCGCCGCCGGAAGTGGTGCCGGAAGCTGATGGCACCTCCGAACCGCGGACACCCTTCGCCACCTTCGTCCAGTAGTTGACCGAGCGAGGAAACGACTCCACATCGCACTCCAGCTCGACGTCCGACTCTTCGTAGGCACCGAGGAGCGTTTTCGTCGTGGTCACATTCGGTGGAACTGGGGGCCGAGATGGGAAACGAGTACCTTAATAAACCTGAGACGGGGAAAATCTTTTCCCAACCCTCGACCAAAAGCACACTTACAGTGAACGTTCAGATAGACACGCTTGCTGACGGCGGGCGGAACCTCGTTCGAAGCGATGCACAGGTACGCACCCATCTGCTTCCGGCTGACGTGGGTTAGATTCAGAAAGATGCCGACATGCTGCTCAACTACCAATATAGAATGAAAAAACAGAGAGAGAGAGAGAAAAAATCGAATGCAAACCATACGATCAAAGTTAGTTACTTGAAAACAATAAAGAAAATTGATATGCCCAAGAAAAAAGGGTCAATAGAGCGGACCATCCTTCCCGACCTTCGCACACAACTTGTTGCCTTCGACATCAAAGTACTTTTACGCCGTTTTTTTTTTTTGTGCTTCGGAAAAGGGGCAGACAATTTCAGTTACACTTTTATTTGCTCCTCTGAACCTTTGTCGGTTCTCGGGTTTGGCGGTTGAGTGATGATAAAATAAATAATAAAAAAATATCCATCGTAGCAAGCGAGGAAGGATACTCGATACGGAAATGGGGAAAAATAAATGGTGAACAATATTGGCCTCAATTTGAGGTTAGAGCCGCCGCCGCCGTCGGTTGGCTATAAATCAAAAAACCCTTTCGCTGGAAATTTGAAGGAGACTATATGGAACATAAAAGTGGTTAAAGGTAAAAAAATGATTTTTCATTTCAGGGAAGGAATTTCCCATTTTCACTTACATTTTCGCATTTCGGTGCCATTGCGCTGTACATAGATTGGGCTTCCATTATCTCGTCGCCAGGTAACCTTCGGTGCTGGATGTCCGGTGGCGCGGCAGAAGAACGTTGCATTTCCACCCTCGCGCACGGTCAGATCCGAGGACGACTGCTCGTCGGAAATGTCGGGCGGAACTGTTGGAAAATGGACATGAATTGCGCACCCCCCTGCACCGTCGACGAATACCTCTCGGCTGATTGCTACTTACGCTGCACGTCGACGCAGCCTACTTGCTTCTGAAGCGGCGTGACGTTTATTTGACACATGTAGCAACCACGGTCGGATTCCCGCACGTTCCGTATCTTCAGCCGCCAGACGTCGCGCTCCTCCTGCGTCACGCTGTAGCGCGAGTTGTGGGTCACCACCCGTCCCTGGAGGGCCAGGACTGTCTGATCGGAGGCTCGCATCCAGCCGACCTTTGGGGTTCGCGGAGGGGTCACGAGGTTAGCTTATGGTCGACGGGAGAAAGGGAAATGGCACTTACCTTGTAGGCACCTAAATTTTGTACAATGCAACTGAGCGTCGCCTCTCTACCTATAGGAACTGTCACGTTCTCGATGGGACTCGCAAAGCTCGGCTTCTGCTCGTGCTCGTTGCCACGTGTTTCCGGATTTCCTAAAGGGAGGGAAGAACACACACACACATGCGCGTACATACAAGGTAAATCAAATGTCAGACGGGAGAAAAAGCGTGAATTTTCAAACTCACAACCGGAAGGGCTCGCAGTCCCGTTTCCCTAGGATGGTATTTTGCCTGCCACGGAAAAATCCAACAATCCGAAACTATTTCCCTTTCCCTAACAAGGGAAAAGTGCCCTTCGTGGGAGCTAGGTTTTTGACAACCTGGCGACAACCACCGGTGTGTTCGCGTTGTCTCTAATTTTTAATACCTTCCGTCGAAATCAACTTTTTGAGTACAAAAACAAAAAACCAGTGGGAAAACCTGCTGCACGGGGCTGCAATTGGATTTTTCCATTTCAATTTTGCGGCGGTGTTCGACGGGTGTTTTTTTCCGTCGGGGGGGTTAGTTAGTTTGTTCGTTGGACCGGCTTGGTTGGAAGCTGCTGGACGGTATTATGTAACGAAGCCCCGCGGTGACGTTGATGAGACACAAAAGATAGCAAAAGCAAGCAGCAGCGCCCGTGGAAAACTTTCGCCACCAAACATTGCAGGCAGGAAAACATCCACTGGTTGGTTGGCCCTGATTGGAAAGTTTGCTGCCTGGAAAGCTGCCTGGGCGTGTTGGGGGGGGAGAAGGAAAATATCACGCAACAAAAAAAGGAGTACTATCCATTTCCCAGGGCGAGAACTCCCCGAAAACCGAACCCTCCAGCAGCTCACCGGTTTCGGGCTGGTGCGAGGGTGTTTTCCAGAACAACGGGTGGTTGGAAAAATCGTTGGTGGGAATGTTAGAGTACAGTAAATTTCGGTCCACACGCATCGGTTGTTGGTGACAGTTTACAAAGCCAACAGTAGCTCTCCAGCTTTTCCTCCGACAAAACACACCCCTAAGATTGGAACGGGAACGGAAAACTCGAGGAGTGCACAACGTGTTAGTGGGTGTGTGGGTGTGTGTGTGTGTGTGTGATGATGCTGGATAACTTTCCTTTTTTTTCCTCTTTAGACTTTTTTCAAAAGGACCTCAAAAGGGAGATTCTGCAATACCGAAGGGTTGGGGGGTGGTTCGAATTTTCGTGTTTACTTTTCACAGTTCAGTGTTTGCCATGTTGAGTGTGAAAGCATCGGGCGGATTGGTGATGTTTCCCACCAAACACACACACACACACACATACTCGTTAGGGAAGGGAAACTTTCCACCCGGAACAGAGAGAAAAAATGCGTGCTCGGGAAAAACCCGTGGCGGCGGGATGCAAACGGTGGAAAATTACAGTTTAATTGTTGTGTATGTGTATACGCCGTTGGCCGCGGCGACAGCTGGTTCATGTTCCATGTTGTTCGGCTTGTCGGAGGGTCTGGTTTTGGTTATGGGGCGTTTGTGATTAACAAACAAAAAAAAAGGAAAGAAAAACGAACCGAATTTCGAATCGTTTCCACCCAACTTTTGCCCTTCGTTTTTGGAGCAAACCCGCACACCTGGAGGGTTTCCGATGGGGGCGTAACAATCAAAGGCAGTGTTGCAATGTTGGTTTAGGACGCTCTGTTTGTACTTTAATTCGTTCGTGCCCGAAAAAATGCCACATGTATCGTGCCAAACGTTGACCTTTTACGGTCACCTAATGTAATGCGATCAAAAGCGTAAAAATTCGCGAACATAAAGTGAGGTGGGTGAGGGATGAAATGAAACGTGATCATTAAAAGGTTAATCAAAGGGTGAACTTAACTGTTTGCAATCCATGCGGTACGTAATTTTCTCTTATCTTCGTGCCCGTTTTGCTCGTGTCATTAACAGCCAAGCAAAAAAGGAATTGTTTTTACGAAAAACAGCAGATCGAATAAAATTAACGCCCTTCCCACGGTTGCAGTTTGTGTCGTGTTTGGTATATCATTTGAACATCTGATCCGGTTGTCGATTGGATGTTGGATTGCGGGTCCCCGATCCCCCGATAACCACCACACACCGGGGCGGTGTTTGCGGGTGCGACAATTTCCCAACCCATTTCCGAGGAAAAACTATGTCCACGCCACACATGGGGCAGGTGGGTGAAAACAATACGAATCATGTTCAGAAAATAAATCATCGCTCGAAATCGAATATCGAATATTTATATTCGGTAGGCAATAAATTCAAGCCGATCTCGTAAATTACCTTTCCTGTTCGGGGAGGAAATGGAAACGAGAGAAATCAATTCGAGTGTGTGTGTGTGTGTCGTCCGAGGAGACCAGGTGCTAACACTTCCTTCCCACTTCCGTTTCGCTCCTTCCATTGGTTACTCAAAAGGAACGAAGGAAATGAATCGATTCAACTCGAGCAATGTGCGAGCCATTTTTCTTTCTCGAGACTGAGAATTGAAACTTTACTCCAAAAGGCGCATTGGAATCTCACACGGGAGCGTCCGTTTCTTCCCTTGGTCCACCTTCGGCGAAGGAAGGTATCCGGGACTCCGGCAATTGCAATTGAAACTCAAATGAATCAACATTTGGGCAGCGAGAGGAATGCGATTGAAAATGCGAACGAGCCTTCGCTCCGAAAGGGGTTTTCCATTTCCCCGGCGGGAGAGAATCGGTAAATTACAAATTATTCTGGTGTGATTTTGGACCTGTTTTACCCACAAAGGAAAGGACAAGAGGGAGGAAATAGTTATTAGCTACCGGTTAATCGATCTGCCAAATGTTTTTTTTTTTTCGGGAAAATTGGAAACGATTTTTAGTCGAGTCACACAACGGGTCGTGGAAATGTGCTGTGTTGGAATTGCTAATGGCTTTTGGGATGCGGGATCGCATCATTACCTGAGGAGGCACGTGAGCAGACGTACACGGAAACGGTTTCAAGAAGTAAGTCATGTAGAAGACGATGTGACTACGATGCATTTTTCGCTTCCGCATGAGCAACAACCTATGGCTTTCATTTCAATTTCCGCGCTACAGAGAAATGTTTTACGCTTCCGGTTTCATTCAATTTCCTGAACGATTGTTTTCAAGCGCTTTAAGAAGGACCGGATTTCTTTTCGGGCACTGAAGTGTGCAATATTTCATTGAAAATCTGAAGGAAATTCATCCCTAGCTACAGCTTCAATCAAGCTTAAATTTCAATCCAACAGTGATTGTTACAGATGACTGGGATT
This sequence comes from Anopheles coustani, assembly GCF_943734705.1. NCBI lineage: Eukaryota > Metazoa > Arthropoda > Insecta > Diptera > Culicidae > Anopheles > Anopheles coustani. The sequence continues at coordinate 2,602,731 of NC_071288.1, forward strand.
TAATATGGAAACTGGCGACCGGATCTCGGTCTCTTGGAGCACCCGGAAAAGTGCTCAATCCGAAACCCTCGGCCCCGGTTTCGAACGAAAACGCCGTGAGCCAAATAAAGTGTTATAATAGTGCGAACAAGTACAAAAACCGGTTTCCCATGTGTCCTCTCTTCCATTCCGAAGGAACGGATTAAGGCAACTAAGCTGACGCCATAAATTGTGCCACCCCCCCACACGCCGGGTGGGTGGAAAAACAGTTCCCATTGCATCGCGCAAATTGCCCTCCATCAGTCTAATAACGATCGATTGGCTTCGGGAGGAGTAAAAGAACAACAACATCGTCCCCGTTCCGAGCGTGCCACCGAGATTTGCTTTTGCTCGACGAGACACACAAATTTTCCCCCCACCTTTTGCAGAGGAAGAAGAAAAAGGCAGCGAAAACCTCTCCCGAAAGTGCTGACTAAGCGTGCGCTCGGCGAAGCAGACGGTTTCGGGAGATAAATCAGTGCATCGCATCGTCGTACCATCAGGCCTTGGGCCGGGAAATTTATTGGTTTTCCGCCGAGACCGAGCGAAACGGGGATAAACACATGCCTGGTGTCGGCGGGGTGTCACTGGTGTTGTTGTTGGTGTGGAGGAAAACCTGCTCACCATGGAGATGGTATTTTTCAATCAACGATTTACACTCTAATCCCATCTCGTCCGCTTCAGGGGTGTCCGAGTTCCGGTGGTGCTTTTGTTTTCCCACCCCTTTGGGGGTTCGTTTTAACGTTCCACACTTTTCCGGTGATCAAAAGGCGAACCTACCATTAACCGATACATCCCATAATGACCAATTTCCTCCATTTTCCGTTGGTGTATTGTTAATGGTGCGACGGTCGGACCAAACCGGTGGTCCGTGGATTACGACTTTCCCTCAAACCACAGAAGCCTCACCAAAAAAAAAAAAAAAGGAGAACGATTTTCCGCATTGTCATGAATACATTCTCTCGGCCAAAAAAAGACAATGAAAGCTACATCGTCCACAGTTAATGGGATCGCTTCGGGTGGGGTTGTTGGCTTCAGGCGGAACAAACAGGGACCAATCCTAACTCATTTCTCGGTTTTCCGGTCAATCAACCGTTTTTCCCTCCCCCTCCGGATCGTCGTCAACCAGCAGTCCTCGTTGTGGCGCATGTGGTGAACCTCGATCCATTTGAAATGTGAACGGAAATGTGTGTCCTGGCCGTTGCCACTTTTTCGTTGGAACACTCAAGCATCAAAGAAATGTTTGTCCTTTGCTGAGAAATCGTGATTGGCGCCGAGGAACAAGTCAAAGCTTCCAATCGAAGTTGCAAAATGACCAAAATGTTGATGCCGTAGTTTACCTTCCCTATTTTTGGAAGCGCTTAGAACAAGGGTTGTTGTAAAACTGATTGAAAAAGGTGTTTGCTGTAACTGTTGGTATAAGCTACTGCCTTCATAGACCTTAAAGCAAGAGTTGTTTATTAGGAAAACAGCAAGCAAATGCAACCGCTTCCAACGTTCAACCATATTTGCTGGATGCACTGTGCAGATGCAGCCGAGTTTTACTGCGATATCCTTCTCTTTGACGCAACGCATCATCCGCATCAACCGTAAGGTAGATCCGCACACCGGAAATGAAAATTTAGATCGATACCAATATCGTTACGGGTGGGGGGAAAGTGGGGTGGGCAAGAAAGGCGCCAATACATGACACACATTCGAACGCGTCCCGGACGCATCCATTGGGAAACAATTGGCACTCGCTGCGTCGGCCGATACTTTCCCGGATTTCGGATTCGCCGAGCTTTATTTGTGCCATCCGGAAACCAGATGTATATTTTCTCTGCAAAATGAACCATTGCGTATGATCCGGAATTAGGTTCGCGTGGGAATGTTTCGAGTTTCGGGCGAGTTCCATAATTTGCCACGATGTGCCAGATGTTGAGCCCAGCAAACTGCACCGAGTGTTCCCTTTTATGTGGGGCCAAGTCCTATCATCAAGGTTGGTTCCCCGGATTTAACCCGGGCCAGTAATCGGAAACGCTCGACCAACCGACTCCGAACCGAACTCTGTTCGATTCGAAAACCCTGCCTGGTTGTATCGAGCTCTTCCTTCGAGCTCGACATCGCATCACAAACAAATGGTGCATTTGCGCTCAATCATTATTCAAACGCTGCAACTGCTGCACGATAAAGCGTTCAGGAGTGTCCCCATCGTATGCATTGGCACAAACACTTTGCCCGCAACCAAAGGTCGGCAGGTGGTCGAATCGGAACCTTGCAAATGTAGTTTTTGTCACCTGCTGTTTGTTCAACCAGTGGAGCGGAGTATTGCTCCCTGTTAACTGGAAGGGAAGCGAGGAAACCGATTGTCCGAAGTCTGTAACAAATACTGCAATTGTTCAATAGGAAATTTGAACTCTGCAGTGATTATATTTCATTGGAATAAACCCGATTCTTCGACCGGATTTATTTGCATGATTTGTTTCTTATTTAAAGTAAAAAGTACCAAGGGTTTCACGAGATGTTTTACTGTATTCTCTTATAATGTTGAATACAGCGAACGATGCTGCTGTTTTTAAAATATTACTTTCCCTCTGTATATCCCTCAAACTTCTTCACGTTTCTTTCTTCATCAAAAGCCCAACGTCATTCAACGCCAAAGTCACCATTTGAAGTATACGAAGTAGACCGCTTCCGGGAAAACCCATCCTAAAAGGAAACCTTATACCGTAAGGAATTGGTGCTGGCAACGGTATTGACGACCGCAATCCTCCAAGCTCATTAAATACAATACACCCTTAGCCAGCGTGTTCTGTTTTGTAAAATGTTTCGCTTCATTGTAAAATTCCCGTGCGGCTGGTGAGTGTAATGAGTTTCAGATACTTCCGTTTTCCCGTCGAGTTTCCGATACTTTCTAACCGAGGTAAGGAAGTAAAAATAGGCAGGGAAGTAAAACTGAATGAATTTAAATTTATCTCTTGAGTAAGGATGGGGAAAATGGAGGTACAAAAGTGGACCTAATTTTCGATCAATGAAAATTCAAACATAAATATTTTTTATGTTCGCTCGTACGCAAAAATGAAGCAGAAAATTGACAAGAACGTACAAATAATTCCATCTGCTCTTTTCTTTTTTGAACAATACTGCCGGAAGTGATTAAATAAAAGATAATCATCATTCCTTTCATTGTGCTTCAAAATTATGTGTTCATGCGAGATTTTCCTCGAATTAACATAATTATTAACATCTTTAAAATGTCCTCTTAAACGCCCTGATGGCTGCACGAGCACCGCAAGAAGAGCAACGGCCACGAAGAATGGTGCTTCTCCATCCCGCAAAGATGCTAAAGGTGCGAGTAAAAAGTTGCAACATAATTCAAATAAAACACCCACTAAATTAACGCCTACAATTGACGCTGGCAAGCGCCCCCGCCTGGCGTACCGGTGGATGCTAACGTCCACGACATTTTAAAGACAATCCTGAGGATGGAAAACTGGCGAGAAGGGCGAGGGAAAGCTACTCCGAGCTACTCTTCCCCGCCACGCTCGAGATGGCAAACATCACAACATCTTTCATCGTTCTCGAGAGCCCATAATCCACTTACTGCCGCCCGCCACCCGCGTCGTCAGCAAAGGGAAACGAGGACGATTTGAAGTTTTCCTCCCTTGCACCACGCCACGCTTTTCTTTTCCACCCGCTTTTCCACCCGCTTTCCACGGGTTGAAGTGGCCGAAGCAACAGCGAAAAGGGGTTAATTCCTGCAGGATGCCGCTGACAGTTGGGTGACTCTGTTTTAAAAGCATTTTCCACTGATGCAAATGAGAAAACATTAGTGAGTGAACGCCGTTTCCCGGGGTTCATTTTTCCCGCTCGGTCACAGTCGGGGACGCCGACTCGGGTGGTCCAGAGTGCACTTGTGGAGGCTGTTAACTTGACGGAAGTAGAGTATGAATCGCTCGACACTTCGCTGCCCGGACAGTTTGTGGCCAAACGCGCAAACACATTAGCACACACACACACACATTTTATCTGCGGTTACTGGCGCTGTAATTGTTAGTGCGCGAATGTTTGGTAAACTTTTGACAGTAAAGTCGGCCAACGCTCAAGCGAGGATTAAGCGCGGTGACCGGCACTTCGGTTGCTTGGCTTCGGCTTGAACCTTTTGCGACAGTTTAGTCCTTCGTCGACGTCGCTGGAGCTCGTGGGAACTCGCGGAGTTCGTAAATCCACGCACTCCAACATGGATCCAATAATCACCGCGCTGAGCTCCGAACACTTGAACAATTTATGCTACACCTAATCGCTTATGGGATTTGGGAGATCAGTGTCTTTCTCCCTCGCTCTCTCTCTCTCTCTCCTCCTGCTCGGCGCAAAACTTTCGTCCGCCATAAGCCAAAACCTCGAGCAACTCCCGAACCGAAACACATACAAATTGTTTCTCGGAAGACGGGCGAGCCGTTTCTCCGACAAAATGTGCCGCGTGGGTAACGGCCCCCGTGTTCGGTCGGACAAATCGTTCCGGTCCGGGGCGATCGCCAGACTCCCGAAGACTCGTCGGTTTTTAAAATGGCCTTATTGGGTTTGTATCAATAATGCAGGGACCATCATCCGGACGGTCCAACGACAGCGTTCGTTCGGGCCAAACAAATGCCAAACTTTTCTCTTTTTTCCATTTTCATCCACCGTTTCCGGCCTCCCAAGCTCCTTTTCACCCCCACGGTGCGATAAAGTTTTACTCTATTGGTTTACGGTTGGATGGATTTCGTCGAACTGAGCTTCGGCGGGGGGTGGCTTTGAATGGTTTTAATTTTTTTTTTGTGTTTAGTCCCGCGTTCCTCTTCAGGTTGCATTCATTTTTTCCGGGAAGTTGTTGTTCGGCGGCATTAACGGCAAATGTGTTTGTTGTTGTGTGCGTGTTCGTGTGCCCGATGCGTGCTGAATAAGAAAGAGGATTTTCCTTCGGTTCCGTACCGCTGAATGTGGTCTTGCCATTCGGCTTTTCCCCCGCTCATCCCACTCAGCACAATGTTCCCCTCGGTTCCGTGTTGGCTTTTGTTTGAGAAATCACTCGGAAGCGCCATTGATCCTGTGTGATGGTCAGGATGTACCATATTCCCGCCTTCATTCAATTCCCCTCCCAGCTCCACCGAGGAGATTCTTTCCGTTTTCCGAAAGACATTTTTTTTTATTTCATTCGCGATCGGACGTTCCCAATGCGAGTCCCTGGCACGTGTTCGAGTGCCTTTTTTCCACTTCATCCAACGTGTGGCAGCAGTTGTGTGTTTGTTTCTGTGGAACGGAATCTTCAATAAAGAATATTTTCCTTTTCGATTCGTGAGCGAGCACGAGAAGGACGAAAAGAAGAGACAAACTCGAAGCAAGAAAACGGTCAGTGGAGCATAAGCGTAGAAACTCGTGTTCTTGAACCTTCTCCTCTGTATGCCCAGTGGCGGGGTGGGAGGTCGGAAAACATTCCCACATTTCACCGCTGGTCACCACGTGCAGCATCCAATCCAATATATATATATATATGTACCCGATTTGGGATCGATAGCCAAAAGCCTGTTACGGGGGTCACAAAACAAAACAAAAACGAACCGAACCAAAGCGAGCAAAAAAGCCCGGGGAATCAATGGGGAAAACCCGGGAAAAACTCCCTCAACAAGCTGGCCAATAAAAACCGGAAAAACATGATTGATGGATTGTCATTTTCTATCATTGCACTCTTGCAAAGAGCGCTTTCGGTGGATTTAATTTTCTCCCCCGCGTCTCCCCTGTGCTCTGCAGCAACCTTCTCACCCGCCGGGAGGGATGTTTTTCTTTCCGGGATTCTATTTTGGAACAACATTGTCCCGCTTGGTGGAAAGCTTACTACTAAACCGCGCACCATGTGCAGCTCCAAAGCCTCTCCGGGCTTGCTGAAGAGCTGCTCTTCCGAAGCGAACGATACTCGAAAGAGTGTCATTGAGGCATGGTAGTAGCAGAGGTGGCCTTTGGGGGGTGGGAAAGCATCCATTCAATTTTAGCACATCGACTGTGCGCGCGGCGTGGCGTCTAAGCGTTTGTGTTTGACAAGCTTCACCTTGCATTCCGACACATGATTGATGGTTCCGATAGAAGTCATCATCCGGTGATAGTGGCAAGCGGAAAATGAGCGAGGGGAAGGGGGAGAACCTATCCGGAAGTGGGTGTGAGTGTGTGTGTGTGTGTGTGTGTGTGTATTTTTGTCTCACTCCGTCTCAGCGCCCGGCGTTTGATTGACCTATAGGTTTTCGGCTCTCGGGTAATAATTAATCAACCTATCGGAAGCGTACTTAATCAACACTTGAGGTCAACCGTAAATTATGAACGTTTCATCCGCCCCGAACCTCGAAAGCCAGCCATCCCGATGGTGGCGGTCCCGTCGAAGCCGCAAACGATTGAAACCGACTGGCCCCCTTTTCCGCTTCGGCCATCCTTGACTGATGGCGTTGCTGAATTTATGCAGCGCTCGAGTCATCGAATATGAGACACCATTTCGAGCTCGAAGGGCCAAACCCGTATGCATTAAATGCAACCGAAGTTTATGGTTCACCGGGAATAAATCTTTCCCGGATGATGAACGTCAGGGACGCCGGCCCACTGGTGAAACGATACTGTTTTCAATAAAGCTGAAAGATGAAAATTGATTATCAACTCGAAGCAGATGTTCCTTTGGGTAGTTGGTGGCTTTATTTCATTAAAGTTTATGAATGACATATTAATTTTTCCAATAACTCAAGCATGTAAATTTACTTAAAAAAAGGACAAGTTTACTTAACTAAAATACCATTAAGAAAAATGATTTACGCATGACCGTGCAAAACCATAAAATTATTTGCACCTGCTCGAACCACTTCGAACTCAATCTAATCACTAATAACTGACCCTTTTCCTTTATCTAACTGGCAAGGGGGAAAACCATAAGCTAGAAGATGCTGATGTGAATTCCCCATACACTCGCGCAAATTCACGAACCCTGCAAACCTTTTCTGCATTAATGTGATAAACGATAACTACTTCTCGAAATCCAATTCCTATTTCAAAATCCATTTCCAAATCCCACGACCAGCGAACCGCATTTTCTAGAAAACCCCGAAAGCACTCCCAGGACGTTCCCGTCAGGCTTACGCTCGCAAACTCCTCGGTGGGGGGAGAATGGAAAACCCGGACCAAGATGTTGAAAGTCATCACAATCTCATAATATCTTGATTGATCATCAGCTCGATCGGGGCATGTGTGCGGAATAATAACGCCTCCTCTACTCGAATGTGTGCTTGGGATTTTCCATCGCCCGTTCGTGGGCACGATGGGAGCCCTCTTGTGTTTGAAAATTAAAGCCCTTCGGAGAGACCTCGCATCCCTCCCCGCCCCTTTTGTCGCCGAGTGTGAAGAACATCCCATCTTTGTGTTTGCGAGGACCTCGTCCCTCTTACCAAATAGTTGAAAATTCCAAAGGATTTGCAAACACGCGCTACGTGACCATTTGCGAATCCAAATACCGAGCTTCCGAGCAGCCCGACGATGTTCTCCTCCTCCTCCTCCTCTTCCTTCGCTGTTCGAGATCGAGCACTTACCCTTGACAAACATCGTCAGCCACAGTCCCAGCCACAGCAATAATCCACCGCCGGTCGGAAGACGCCGGCACCGGACGCCGGACGAGGTTCTCCGCCGCTTCGGGTCGCTCATAACTTCAGCTCCCTTTTCAGCGTTTTTATACCGAGCACGTACCGTGCGGACGCGGACGACGTGGTGGCGGCCCCCGCTTTCTACGCCAACTCTTCCGACCCGTGGCAGCAGAAGGTTGTTCGATTCGTCCCGATTGTGTCGTTTCCGTCCGTTTGTGTATTTGGTTTGTGGACTAAAGCCACGCACTAAAATATGATGAGCCAGATGGAGCGGCAGTAAGCAAGTTTTTCACACGCTGTTTTCCGACTGGGGGCCAGTCGTTTGAGAGGGCAGTTTCATAAATTGGTAAAATATTCTCTTCCACCAAAACCGGGTTGCGGGCCCGTTTTTCCGAGCGGAATCGTTTTACGACGAGTCACCACCACCACCACCAGAGGCCTCAATCTGGCCTATATCTACGATTCGATGCTCGTAAGCACTCCGTCGTTAACCCTTTCGGTCGAAATCGATGACGACGTCCTTCGCCTTTACGATTGGCCATCATACTCGCACATCCTGTGACGTACGGCCGGCGTTGTCAAATTGGCACATTCGTGAACTAAATATATGTGTGTATGTGGCTGTTCGCAATAATCGTAACAATCGTTCGACACTCGCACTTCCCGGGCCCTGGAGGCGACCGGAACGGGATTTTCACGAAACTATGTGTGTTATTTCACGGGCAGGCTTTCACTTCACTCACTCACCCACCCACCTGACCGACCGACGACGTGGCCGGGCCGTCGATCGAGGCCGAAATTAACGATTTGTATGCGTGGGTTTCCGGCGCACGTACTGGGCACTTCATTTTTTCTTCGCTTTCTGCGTGCCGCTCCGGATCTTGCGGACGGTTTTCCACCGGCGCACCGGGTTTATTTACTTAGGGCGCACACGCAGCCCCCTCCCCCCGCCCCGGAACCCGACTCGAAACCTTTCGCCTGTCAGATGCTGTGAGTATTCCAATAAAACCACCCGCTTTTTCTTTGCGATAACTTTTTACGGCCCTCCCTCCCGTTCGAACTCCCGTTCCCGCAAAGCACAAATTGTTAGTTATTTTCACTATCTGATGTGGGTTCCGTTTCCGGCATCCGTCCGGTGGGGCCGCTGAGAGCACGGTGGAGCGATCCCAAACTTCGGCTCGAGCGAACTTTTGCGTGAAACTTTGCTTCCCCGTCGTCGTGGAACCGTGGTTGGCACTTTCCTGCAAATGGGATGGTGAGGAAAAGATAAAGATTCTCTTAGCTGATGGTTTACATCGATTTAAGTAAATTATTTATGTCAAACCCCGTTCGCCCCGAAAGGGAGGTGACCTTTTTTTGGTCAATATTTTACGACCCCGTAATGCGATATTGGAAAAATGATATCCATCTCGATTCGACCCTTCGGCTGTCGAGCTGTTTGCAGATCTTTCGGCGCGCTGGCGATATTCCTTGGAGGATGGCGTTTTGGCATCGTTCGAGGGCATGTGTAGCCATTTTTCGATGTGCTCGTGCTCGTGGGATGTTTGCTTTCGGACGCGCGTGACGAAACTAGTGAGATTAATTTCATTTCGCCACGATTCGGAAGAAATCACTTAGCGTTTCGGGGTGAGCAAACAACTGCACGGGAACTTGAAATGTTTACTGAACGATTCCTTTTCCGATCACCACCATCGCGATATTTACAGCAAAGTTTACTCCTGAGCAGCTGCTTTTTCAGCCCGGGACACATGGTCATTTAGTAGATTGGAAAACTTCCGTAGCGCTTGCGGTTTTTGCATACTTCATGAAGAGCGGCAGACATGAAAGTCAAAGTGGCGACGTCGAGCAAATATTGCGAGTACATCGCAATCAGCAGAACCCACACGAACAACCCACGAGTTGCTTGTAGCGGGTGGAAAGCTGTGAAGTCATTTTTACGACGGACAAGAAGCGAGCTACCAGCTTCTGGGAAGGAGCAGCATTAATTGATTAAGTGAACTTTTCCAGCATGAGAAGTTCCGATTGATTGAAAAATGTGTCGGCTTGTGGAAAGTATCCCGTTCAAGTTAATTGTAACCTTTCCGACCTGGCTTTTATGCGTCGTGAAGCAGTGGATCCACAAAAAAAAACAGAAAAGGCCATACCTGGCAAGTGTTCTGAAAACGCCTCAAGGTTGTTCTTCACTCCCACTCCCACAGCCTTGTAAGTGCTTGTCCGGCAAAGATCACGTTTTACACCTTCCGAGAACATAACGAAAAGCTTTGTTTTCATTTCGCCTTTTCCACCGAGGCCCGCGTGGAAAGCCTTCCACCCGCAGCCCTTTGTTTCGCACATTTATCGCCCATTAACAAACAGTTGAAGATTTATGTCCCTCCGCAAACCATCACGTTTTTCGAAGCCCTCCTTATCCACCGTAGAAAAAGAGAAGTAGTTAAAATCCGACACCCCCGCTTTCCTAGGACCATTTGCCTTCATCATAGCAAATTGTCTCTCAAAACCTGCCGACGGTGACGGTGGGGGTGTTTAGGTATGTCGTTAAAACTCAACCTCCACCATGAATAGGCTGTGGGGGTAAATCCGGGGTTGGAAGCGAAAGGACATAAAGTGCAAAGCAAAAGGTCGAAGTACGAATGAAGCGTCCTTGTTGAGGTGACGGTGGTGATGGTGGTGAATATTTTCACACCATTTCAGCCTCAGTAGGCATTGAAATGTTTATTTATCCTTCGAGCTAATCGGTGCCATTGCGTTAGACGATGTTTACTTTTAAATCCATGTGGAATGTTCGATTGTTAGATGTTTTGTAAGGATGATTTTAAATTCTAAGTTAAATCCAACTTTTGAAATTACTCTTATTTAAGCCTTTTAGGGTATATTGTTTATATTATCAAACGAAATACCAAAGAACATCTAAACGAAAATTAAAACAAATAAAACTTCACCAAGAAAAAACTTTTCTACAGACTTGGGAGTGGAAATGGCAAGCAGGCAAGGACAATTGGAAAACAAAGCTCCACTTTTTCGTGTACCGTCTGTTCTTTTTTTGCAATTCTAACGCATCCCTCAAGCATTGTACTTCAATCTCTTGAACAAAGAAATGAGAAATTCAAGTCCATTCTCCGGTCCCGTTCTTAATGTTTTATCTTCAAAAGCGAAAAACAAATTGGATCACAACAAGGGCGCAAGGAAGGTGGAATATGAAAGTAACCAACAGAGGAAGCTAGTAATGAATTAAACAATTTTTTTAACATGAAAAAGAAGGGAAGCAATCGCTTTATGATTTGGTAGAAAATGGAACTGCTTATGTTTTTTTCGGTTTAATGTGAAGTCATCCATATTGAGTCACGCAGCCCGTTGTGAGCTAATTCTGGTTCTCTTTGGGGAGTTTCGCCAAAACAAGGCGAATATTCAGGTCGAGTCGGTCACGCACTTTCGCTTGCAGGCGATACGTGAGTGGGATTCGATAGGGTTTTCCTACATTCGATTGGCTATAAGATATAAACAGTTTCGATTTTAGTTCTGCAGCTACGTAAGCGTGTCACTTTAACGCCCCACTGAGCGGCAGACGCAACCATTCGCCGAGCTTTGTTCGTGGAAACCCCGCAAGATGTCACTGAATTTTCCTTCGGAAAACGAACTTCCGCTTTCTCTCCTTCTCCTTATCTATTCATTTCGATCATGGGATCGAAAACACGCGATACGAAAGTTTTATGGCTTTTCTCTCGTCGGTGATTTAAATTAAATTGCGGCGTGATTTCCATCGTCCATCGGATCGACTGGCCCCTCAATCAATGTCCGACCGCCCGTGGCGCGTACACCGGTTTCCCGCCCAGCCACGATAATGGATGGAAAAGTTTCGCATCATAAGCATCACCGGATCACGCCGGAACTTTATGCTTTCTTCCACCGCCCAAGACTCCCGTGGCGAGCGAATGGCCGCGCCGGAAGCGGCCGGGCGGAAGCGCTCAGAACATCAGCCGAGGTCCAAAAGATTAATAAGAAAAAAGGCCAATATCTCGCAAGTCGCGAAATGGAAAGAATTTCATTAGCCTTTCCGAAAGTTGGTAAGGTTCCCATGGCTTGTTCTAATTTTTCTCGAAGTCTTTTCCACGCCGGTTGTCTTCCGGCGCCATTTACCCCGGGAAATAAAGGGTAAATTTGATGGTGAAGCTCGACATTTTTTCCGAGCGAAAAGCAGCGTAAGAAGGAGGTGGAAAGGCGAAAGAGAAATCGTAGATCAATAGGACAGCTTTTCTAACGATTTTGATGTCGGCCACCGTTTACCGACAAGCGAACGATGTAATCTGATGCGAGAGAATTTTGAAATCAGATTTTCTCCATTTCCCCCGGGAAACAACCGGGGAATGGGGACGGTCTGGGAGAGGAAAGAACGAACCGTCGAACGGACTGAAACGCATGATCAAAACATTAAGACCGAGGAGCCGAGGAGTAACTTATAATTACAAAACTAACCCGTCATTTGCGGTAACAGACAGCTGCCAGCAGTCAATTTCCCCATATCGGAGGATCTTTCCGGAGTTTAATGAGAAAATGCCGGACATTCATGCCAGCGGTGGAGGATAGGAAAGGCCCTCCACGTGTAGCGGAAGTCCTCTGGTGCGACAATATAGAGAGGGTGGGAATTTCTCGTGCTTGAGTAAATAGTTTTGCCTTGGAAAAACAATTTAAAATTAAACCGAGTGGAACTGACTCGTCCCCAAGGGAGGACAGGGTGAAGAGCACGGGAGGTGTTGATGGGACAGTCGGCTGCGCAAACGGGAAAACCAACTCATTTTGGCTTTTCGGAGAGCATGGCGAGCACTTTCGGGGAGTTTTTCCCCCCACCGAAGCGCCCAGGGGAAATTCGGCCATTTATGTAACGGCACGATAACGAGGCAATCGAGCAATTTTGCGTCACGGGACCAACGTAGAAGATACCTCTTTTGTCTGCGGTGGAAATATCTTCCGCCCGGGAGGAAGTCGGAAAAAAGGGAAACCGACGAAAAGAATATCGAAACTCGCCGCTAAACACGTGCGATAAAAACCAATTCCCAATTGGGAAATGTCATTTATCCAAGTGAAGCTACGGGGAAGGTTTTCGTCGGAAAAAGGGAGGACATAGCACCGAAACACTTAGCGCTGATGAAGAAAGTGCCAAACGCCGACGGTTTGGCGCAAAAGTTGGCGCACAATTACCTACGCCAGAGTATCGTAAAGGCGTTAATAATGCATATAATCATATTTAATACACTTCTTCCGGCGCGTCTGAGTTTCGCGCCTGGTCTCGGCATGAGTCACGACGCCCCGGGTGGGATGCCCCGTTGGTTCTGGGATGCCGCTATTTTGGGCAAAATTTAAGATTATCTTGTGGTTGTTACGGCCTACGGTTTTCCTCGGTTTTTCTCCTTTGGAGAGCCAAAAAAAAGGCCAAACTCATTTCCACTTACGACCATACGCTAAAGAGGAAGGAGGGGTGTGAGGTTTATGTGGAAATTATTTCATACCTTTTCTTTTATTCCTCGCCGGAATCCTTTGAACTGCGAAAAAAATCCATCCGAAATGGTATATTTTACTCCCGCACGGCGAACTTCTCGTCGGATGTTGAATTCAGTGGATGATAATGCACTCAACCCTGCCGGTTTCCATGGAAACGGAGGGATACGCTCACGCAGCAATACAGGAATTGCTTACATTTTCCTTGAGGGTGAGTTCTCGACGAGTCCTTCTCGATATCATAACATCGTAACTGATCAAACTTCCATTAAAGCGTCACTTCTAAATCACACGAACATTTTACTGCCTTTTCCTTCGTTCTTCTCTCTTGAAGTTTGTGAGGGAAATATTTATGTTTTATTGTTAGTTACATCTACTGGTAAGTGTAAATCCCCGCGAGGTAAACTTGAAGTAGATTTTGATGAAATGTTTTCCGACCATTTCAGGTTCGTGGCTTATTTTTATCACGCTTTAAGTTTTACTTTCCCCGTGGTATAAAAATTCTAACAACACTTTCAACACAACAAATGGTACCTAACAGCACGCAGCACAAACATCCGGCAGCAAACACACCACCGGACGAGAGTTTGAACCCTTCTCCTCCGTCGAATGTAACGTCATCTGTCAATAGAGCGCCATGTAATGATTCCGACACCGAAGGGCCCACGAGCGGCGACGACAGCTGACGTTCGACACCGGGGAGTGATTGGTTGATACTGAAACTGGTCCTTGCGAGCCACGCGTCTGGCGACCAGCAGTCTGTAACTCGGATGAACTCGAGCTCGCGCGTTTCCCCTCCGCAATGGGGCCGCGTTCATCGGGCGCAGGCGCACACACAGCACTCCCTCGACCCGTCGACGACGAACGTCACGGAGGCTGCATCCGGTGTTGGTTCCTGGTGCCGGCATCACTGTTGACTCCGCAGCCTGCTCCAACGGGAATCGGGGCCAGCGAGTTGCAATAAATGACTCCCAGGAGAAATCTTTTGCCAAATACGGAGGGACGTGCTGCACCGGACGTGGGAACCGGGTTTCCATTCCTCCCATCCGCTGCTTTTGGTGCATTAAGGACAACCGATGGCATTAGCACGAAGGCACCGGGAGGTTGGACCCGCGTTTTCGATTGAAGTCAGCACGAACGGCGAACGGTGGATGAATAATTTAAAACAAATCAATCGTGTGTCGAGCAGCAAAACCCGTCTGCATCGCCACGAAACCATTGGATGCACGGGAATCGTGGTTTGTCAGCAGGTTGTGGGTGCCATTTCCCTGCCAGAGAAAATTACACCTCAACCTCAAAGCAACGTTACATGGTGGGTAAATTAACCCATCAGTACGAAAATGTGTCTTTTCATCAAACACAAACACATCCATGCGCCAACGTACGTGGACGCTAAAAGTCAAATGGAAAGTAAACCTATTTCATGATGAGGAAAACTGTTGACACCGCCCCGTAGCATCTTAATGTCCGATCACATGCTTGTCAACGCGGTGGTGCCTCGGGAAAAATTGTTCACGTTCGATGAGGGGCTTACCTTCATCCAAACACAACAACAACAAAAAAAACATGAGGACACAACAAGAAAATGAAAATTCCCTCCGAAGGGCCCCTCGGGAAAGGTACGAGGGATCATACGAGGGACCAGAAAGGGCTACATTCTTTCACGTTGTCACATTTTTCGTAACATTCCAATGATTTATTGCATCACGGGGTTGGGGCGCTGCGGAAAAACGGACATTCGAGGGTAATTCATCTCAAGCGAAGGATCGGAGGTGAATGAACGTCGGTCCCCAGAGTTCACGTCGGGCGCGTTCGAAGGCACATTCCAACCCAAAGATCCTTGCGTTGTTCATCGTTATCCATTGCCGAAAGCCGAACCGTTTCCGAACGCAGCCTCTTCCAGTTCATGCGGACGAACTCGAGCGTGGATTGGGTTTATGTTTACGCCAAAACTTGTCCTCAGCGTCCTTTTCCTGGGACGGGGAGGGGGTGGAAATGTTTACCCCGGCAACACTCGGTCACGATATGACGATATGATGGAGGACGACTCGACAATGCAGCTGCGTTTTCACGCGTGTTTCTGACGCTGACCGCAGTGGACGCACACAACCGTACACAATAAAGCTGTAAGGGCAGCGGTAAACAAACACTCACTGGTGGTGAAGGTGATGCACATACAGAAATATACCCAGACAACACGAAAAAAGGTAGACAAGCAGTTAAGACCCATGTTAATACCATTATTATTCACCATGTGGTAACTAATTAATTTCATCCATTCGTTTTGAGCTGTTACCGCCAACAACTGTGGGAGTGTGTGTGTGTTGAAGTGAAAAAAAGGATGAAGGATCGATCCGGTAGACTGTCGCAACGTTTCGGAGAATTGAAATTGAATGTTTGGCAAGCACCAAACAAAAAGTGGGGTTGAAACGTTTTGTTTTCAAAGCGTTATGCAAATGTTTCGTTTTTCAAACACGAGAAAAAGTACGGGGAGATACTTTTTGTACGGGGACCATTAAAAATAAAAACACTCACCACCCGTTCCAAACATGACACAACACTAGTTGTGATTTTTGCTCGCTCGCTTCGGTTTTCCGTTTTGTGCCGTGGTTGCTTTCATGCTGCTGACTGACCGCGTCAAGTCAACCTCAATGTAAGTAAACACCGGCTCCGGACACAATTCGGGGGAAAATTTGAAAAATCTCTCTGTCCCGGGAACGCTGCGATACGACAAACGTTTACTTTCGTACACACACACAAGAAGTGTAATGGAACGATGCACAGACTCGGTGTGAGCGATAGAGACGGTACGATTTTTAATTAAAATCCGAAAACGATTTATGACCAAAGGGAGCGCATGGCGACAAGCCTCGTAACTGTGTGTTTGTGACAATTTACGTTCGGTTCCAAATACACACCAAGGGAATAATATCAACTTTGATGAACAAACAAGGTTGGCTTTGCTAACATACGTAAACATACACACGGCATATCAAGCTGTTACTTTTGTCACACGTTTGATGCAAGTGTACGATTTGGGGAAACAATAGAGATGCATCGTTGCATTTTTCTGTTAATTTGATTTTTATTTAGCTATTCCTATAATTCTTTGAACACCAGGTTTTGGACCAAAGGAAAACTATTTGCAATTTCAGAATGAAAGAAATTTACACATTCCAGGCTTGGTTCGATGAAAAATCAAAGCGTACTGTGATCTCCAATCTGCCTTTTTGATTGAAGTTCAACTAGCCGTTATTTTTGATCATAAATTATTTCCCGCTCTTCTGATCGGAAAAATACAACTTCTCGGAAATTAATATGTCTGGCATGTGCGTCCTGCGTGTGTACGTGTATGTGGCGGAGAAGTTTTTCCGTTTGAAGTAGCACTGTTTGAAGTGGCATACCCGAATCGAACTCTTGGTCGCGTGTGTGTAATCTACGGCCACCGGAAAGAAAAAATATGCTCGGAATTTTTCCTCCAAATCAGATCCAAATGTAGTCCCCTTTGTTGAGGAAATGAAAGGATATGATTGCTTCGGGTAGAGGTAAGTGGAGTTTTGAAACCAAGTTTCAACAAAGCACTTTCCACCAACCGCAACGCGCCTCAGTCCTGCTTTTCCATGCACGGTAAACTCCTGACCATGCAATGAACGAATTTCCTCTTTGCATCCCGGTCACGTTCGCTGTTTTGAAGTTTTCCTCCTGCTCCGGAACTCGTCTAGAAACATGGCACAGACACAAAGCTGCTAAGGAGGACAATGTGCATGTGTTAAGGCGTTCGGAATCTCCGACTAGCGCGGATCGGTTAGATTAGATGTAATTTTCACACAATATTCTAGCAAAAGTTTTGAACCGTGCCAAAGCATGCTGGTGTTTGGAAGGGGAAAATGGGGAGAGAGTATGTGGGGAAGGGAGATGGATATTCTCTCCTAACATCCGATACTCGTAGGTCGTAGTTTTAGCCACCTTTTGCAACAACTTTTCGATCATCGTTACAACTCCGTGGCGTTTTCCACCAACCCACCCATTTTTGGATCGATCTAGCCCGGTCCCATTTTATTTCCTTCTATTCTATTTTTAAGGTTTTCCCGATGGCCTATTATTGGTCGCAGTGTTGCTTCCGTTCTGCGGAACATCGATACATATTGTTCCATCGTGTGTCAGAGCGATGCATTTCCCTCCGACCACCTTTGAACCCAAGCGAAACGGGGCGAGGAGGTTCAAAAATAGATAAACTTTGGAACGACCTTTGCCTGCGGAAGGAAAATTGAGCCATTTTTCTTCTATCGTCTTGTCGCGTCTTCCCACTTTGCAACGTACAAGCTTTAATGTCCAATTTTGAGGCATCCCGAGGAAAGCTTTTCAGGGAGAGAAAAATACCTCCTTGTATTAATTTTTCTAATCTGCGTATGAATGAGAAATCCGTTAGATTTTACGATGGACCAAAAGAAAGGCTCGCACACATACACTCAGACACGTTCAGGCGTACGGATTTCGGTTCGAAAGCGTTAAGGTCCGAGTGAGTGACCGAAAAAGTGATAACCGTCATTGGTCGGGGAGAAAAAACTTTATAGATCATAATTTATTTCGGGGTGTCCGCTTCTCCCTGTCTTCCGTTTCCCCACTCCCTCCCCGGGCTTCCGAAGCGTGTCACGAAGCTCACACCGGATTTTGGCCATTTTGGGTGCAAAACGAACTCCCCTTTCCCACCCACTCCAGCCCCTCACCCGGTCCAGGGAAGCATGGTGGATCATCGTCTCTTAATTCGATTATCGCACTCGTAAAATCCGGCTAACAATTTCGTTTACCCTGTCCCCGCCGGTGACTTTCTTCCGTGTCCTCTCCACCCATCGCCTCCGGGGCAGGGTTTCCATGCGAGGACCATCCGAAAGGACACGTTACTCATGTGGCCGGAAGCGCACGCAGACGAGAACGGATCCCGGCTCCATTTCCTCACCGCTCGTTTCCTTTCACCCAGCGTTCATGTGGAAAGGATGCGCAAGGACATTCTCGGTGCTAAACTCAATGATGGTATACATCGTTACAGGCCAATACTTTGCAGCATCGTTCGCTGTTCGTCGAAGGAAATCTCCAATAAAAGGAGAAAAAAGGAAACCTGCTTCAGACAACCCGCCGGACATGAGTGAAAGTGTGTATATGTGTGTGTGTATATGTGCACGCATGGGTAGCTTGTGTCCGAAGGGTAATCACATGATATCCTCGATCTTTTCCTATCGCCTCTATGTACAGCAATATCGAGTACGAAAATAAAAAGGATAATAGTGGAAAGCGTTCGGATTACACATACACGCACATACACACATTCACACACACACACAGGCTACCACATAGCCAGCGGGACAATATTTGTTGCCATTTGCTCGAAGCTTTCTCCCTCCGTTTTGTTGGTTTGTATCATTTCACTTTATTTGTTTAGGTTAGCTTTCCACTAGGATGGGCGGAATGGGGGGCGGGGGGGGAGGAAAAAAGGGTGGCTTTCTCTGAGAGGAAAGAAAATCAAAACCATACCCATTGAAGCATACCGGTACCGGTTGTTTTCGTTATTTTCCTATCGGTTTGACTGTTTTCCCACAGTGCAGCGAAACTCTGCGAAAGATAAATGAAACTTTCTCCGGCTTGCATTGGCTTCATCGGTTTCCTTTCCGTTCGTGCCTCGGTCGTGTGGTCGAACAGTCTTGGGACTAAACACATCCACCAAGCACCACCGCAAGCTGCAAAACAAACTTTCCCCCGGTACGAAGGCACGAACAAGGAACGGCACCAGTGAAGAGAGAGCTAAATAAAATTATTATTTCACTCACATTATTTCCATTAAGAAGGGATGTTGTTTTTTCTTCTGTTTCATTCTTCAAACACTCCTTTTCCCTGCCCACCCCATCAGCAGCAACGTCGGTGTGTGTGTGTGTTTGTTTTTCTCCAACCCGTGTGAACTATTTCTGGGGAGAAAAAGGAAAAACTAATCCAAGGACGAAAAACAGACAAGAAAACGGAGTGCAAACGGCCAAACCCGGAACGAAAACAGTCCACAGTTTCTCTAGCTATCCTTAACAATCTCACATACACACACATAGATAGAAACATAACCCACTTTCTTTCGTCTTTTTGTGCCGGAAAAGTGAGCAAAAGATTTTTAGGTGAGGTTGTTATTTTATCCATCAACTGCTTCCCGTTCTCTCGAACGTACGTTATTTATACGAGCGATATTTAATTCTAGGAAATGTTCGCTGTTTGTGCAACACACATTCTAACACATTGCATATTTTTTCGGTGTAGGTGTTATTTTGTCATATTTATTTTAACAATTGGCTTTCTATGGAAACAAGTCAGATTGAAAACCATTATATTTATTTTATAACTTTAAATTTCACTTATAATTATTTTAGATCAACTTATATTGTCTCATTTATCGTTAAACAAATGGCAAGCGAAGTTATTGCGTGGCGAAAATATATGAAGGTTGTTTCTATTTTCTTCCAAGATGCTATATTTATTCGCACAATTCCTTGTTTGTTCTTCACACTGTCCTTGCATCGATTGAAAAATACACCGAATACAGCTATACGCAACTAAATGGACCGTAAGAGAAAAACTCAACGAATGGAAGGTACCGTGGGGCAAGAAAACATCCGGTCGAAAATAGCGATAATCATCTTCCCGCTCTAACGCGTCTGGCCAACGCGAAACAATATTGAATTTTTCGATGTAGGAGGTCTACTTCTACACCGTTACACCCGAAGCCTCAGCCCTGAACTGAGCGTAATCTTCATGATCAACGGCAATCGATTTTTCACCATAAATTGTCTGCCATCTTTCCACCACTAGCAGGGCGCAGGCAGATTTCGCCGGCTGGATTAAAGGATATTTGTAGTGCCTTCTTTCTACTTGGAAAGCGGCGTCGGGGTAGAAGAACTCTTCCCGGTTGAAAACGAAACGACGACGACGGTGCGCAACTATGCACAAGTGATAAATTATTATTATTGGAAGGCGATAAAATCTATTCAAATTAGTTCTTTCTTTTCACCGGTTTCCCCAAACGTATCGAGCGACTAAGCCTTGGGTGGGTGAGAATTCACGACGGATTTCAATGCGAGCCCACCCGGTCCCGGTTGGCTGGCTTTTCCTGTTGCTCCGTTTTTCAGCCGGACGTGTTGGAGCGTATTTGCTTGGCGCGTTTTTGGTCCCTCACATAAGCACATTCATAGAAGGAGACGAAAAAAATAACGGATTCGTATTCACGAGTTCCTGCAAGAAGGCCCGGATGGTCGCGAGAGGGTACGCGAATTAAAATGATTAATAGCTAAAGCTATTATCGATGGCAAAGTTGGAAGAAATAATTTCCCAGCCTGTCGTGAGCCGATGAAATCACAAGTACAAACGGAAACGTGAAATTAGTCTCGGAGGCAAAGCCCCCACCCGGGGGAGGGGGAAACTAACGGCCATTTCAACAAGTTTCCCCGGAGCCTCTTGGGCTCGGGATGGAGGCGCCTGGTGCTTCACGTGGTGCGATGGAGGCGCCTGGTGGCGTACTTTGTGGCCTTTGGCGAGCTGGCTGTTTGCCTGCTGCTTGTCGTTTGGGCTCTCCGGGCGCTCGCCAGGCAGCGAGCCAACACTCCCATTACGATCGGTGAATGCATTATGGCAATTTATTTGCGGTGGTCAACGCATATGCTAATCGGTGTTTACTTAAAGAGAGGTCTGCTTGCGAGAGTTTTGGGCTTGAACCGACGCAAAAGGAGTTGCCTTCTGAAACGAATGGTGGTGTTATTGGGTGTTATCAGATGGAAACGTTAGGAAATAATTCAATTTGGAAACTTAAACAAATTTACTAAATTGAATCAGTTTGCTTCACCAAAAACAACTTCATTGGTGAGTTTTTTTTACCAAGTAGTCCAATATCAAATAGAATGAAAGTGCTTTCCTAAACAAGCTTACAAAGTTCGCTTTACAGAAGTGTTGAATTAAATATTAATAGTAACTATTCAAGTAAATCGCATTTGGAAGCCACTTGAAAAATAATTCCATCCATAGCACGCTTTAAGCTCGCTCATTTCACGGATCTGCACCAAACGTTCGTAATCATTGCAGCTTCCCAAAACCGAGTTCACTTTGCATCGTACCTGCTGGATTTTGGATTTTAAACACCTTTTTCACCGAATCTGTCCAACCGTGTAATATCCACCAGCTTTCCCCCCTCGCAAATACCTTCCATTCCCTTGCGGATCGTTCAAACGACTGACATTTCGCCAACGGGAACATCGTGCTGGAATCGTCCGGACTTTCCCGCACACATTTCCATCCAACCGGGGGCGCTTATCCGCCCGAGAAACGGGTAATCAAATTCAGTCAGCTCAGTTTCGCCGCTGGAACGGTGAGAAATTTTAATTAGGACTGTTAGCTTTCTCCATTTAGCATCTGTTTGATTTATTCCGTTCTGATTGCAAGTTTCGGTGCAATTTACGGATCGTTCTAGCAGCGTCCGCTGAATTTTCCACACACCCTCTTCTGCCAAGGTGCTGGTTTTCTTTTTTTCGTGTTTTTCCTGTCAAGGAACGTCCCTTCCGGGGACCAAAACCCCCAAACACTGATTGGAGGATTGCACGAGGGTTAAAATAGTCGATTCCCCAATCTTTCCTCGCGAACACGAGGTAAAGGTACGGTGATGAGAGGAACGCACCCGGTTACATCCGCATCCGTTTCGCGAGCCAGTAGTTCTTAAGTAATCTTCCGAAAACTCCCCTTCCCTTTCGATGTTTGGCGAGCGGCTTTCCATCCCGCTTGGCCCAACATAATTGGAATGGATGCTTCAACCGGTTGTAATCCGTTCGGTTTTCTTATTTTCTTTTCCGGCCGGCTCGAAGTAACCCTCCACCGTTCGCGTATCGAACCGCGTGGATGGAAACTTTATTAGCGGTTACCTTCTCTGTCCGGGGCGATAAATCACTGTCGTAAGGCATCTTCGCCGCGGGAATGAGTTATTGCTTCCACCGATACGGACCCCTTTTCCCTTTCCCGAAGCCCACACTTCCGGTGCGGATGATTGTTTAGAGCCGTTGAAGCGAACGGAAGCGTAACTTTCCTGCCTCGCACGAAGGGGATGCGGCTTGATTTTCCGCCGTCCGCCAGAACTGGTGTTCGTTTTTTCTTTTCGTCCCCCTGTTTTTCCTCGCACACCTTCCGGGCGCCGGAAGCCCGAAACCGGAAGGGATACTGCCGGATCTTTACCACCTTCAAATTGCCAAATGTCGTGATGACAGTAAATCATTTCGTTACTGAGTTACTGTCGGTTTGATATCTTATTTCGTGTTGTCGTCGTCGCGTGTGTTTGACTCGACGACGACATACGGGGCTTCGGAAGAATCCATGGGAAGAACGTGGAAAAGGACGTCGAAAAAGGCCATCACCTTCTACCGGACTGCACGCATTTTTCGCATCAATCTCTGACTAAAAACGCACCCACTTGCGACGCACCCTTCGTGTCCTTGGTATCACCTGGGACCTCTAGCGTTTTCTTGTGCCTTTCCTTCAAGTAATAAAGCATTCGATGCAAAATCCGAACGCGTCGAAAACATGCGTTCCTCCTCCCAAGCTCGCCGGTGTTACCTTGATCGGGAAGCGGATCTTTTGGTTTGGGTGGAATATATTGGAATGTTACACCAGCTTCCTTTCCCCCACCACCCACCTTCCGTCCGCTTGTGTCGAATGTATCTGTTCACCGCATTGAATATTAATATTTTGCTCATAAATTTATCTCCATCGTGTCCATCTCTGGAGTAACTCCGCGTTTGCCCGAAGGGGACGCACCGTCAGTACCTGAAAGGTATACTTCACTGACACTTCTCCCCTCTACTTTTCCCCCGCTCTTTCTCTCCTTTTCTTTCCTTGACAATCGTCCTCCGTTGTACTCCTTTTTGTATGGGTGCCGGTATTTGTAACTGCTTTATCGTTATGGCGTGTCGAAAAAAGAGAGGGCCGGGGAAACCCTCTAGCGGGAAATTGGTGTGCTCCGGCGTGCGTGTTGCGTACGGCAACCCCCGGGTTTCCCCCCGCATGAAAATCCAGCCCCGGGAATACTGGCGTAATTCAATCAGCATAATATCCTTTTGCGAATTTCTTTTCCCTCCTTCGCAACCACGCGTGTAGTGCGGTTGGTTGGAAAAACCCCGACCCCGATCGAGATCCGATACCGGAAAACCGGAAGTACGAACGCGGTGACAAAGTCGATAAAGCTTTGAGCGCCTTCAACACTCGAGCATGTCGTATGTTTATGATGTAAATAATAATAAGTGGAACAGATAAGGACGTTCGACCCCCCACCAAACCACTTCCCTTGTTGTGTTTCGTCCTCGTGTTTTTCCAGTGTTTCGCCGACGTGTGAATCTGCAGGGATATTCCACGGGAATTCGGTACAATTTGGGGATTTTATTTCGCAAAGCAAGAAGTTGAGAAAAACATACGATTTGAAACGCAGAGCCTACTATGAACTTACCGATAAAGCTTAAATTTTCCAATGCCTATTCCATTGTTAAAGCCCTTGTTGGTGCCATTTATTAAGGGACATCGGTAATGGCGAAAAAAGAGAACGGGTTCAACGTTTCACAAATCGGTGACATAGAATGCGAACGGAAGTTTCGGAAGAAAAAACCTAACCAACATGAACATGAGGACTTCAGCATACGTACGATGACATTTCCGCAAGCGGAAACGTTGCGCCCGTTGGCGGGACGAAGAATTATTACGAAGACGGATTGCTTTTCCGACCGCGCCGGAAAGGAAACACCCCTAGCACCACCATCCCCGTCTTCCATAAAACTGGCACAACAACGCCGTCGACAAGGACGACGACGACGTCGCCGACGGGTGATGAAATCTGCCATGAATAATACCGGATTTCGTTAGGGATAATGAATCATTCATAAAAATTAGAGAGCGTTACACCGGGTGTGGGGTTTTTCCAACCCCCTCACCCCCTTCTGTGACCGAATTCTTTGTTCATTATTTGGCACACGTTTTTGACGCCGACGGTGTTCACTTTTTCGCCGGCTCGGTTCGAGTTCCATTAATTACCGTCACGAAACCGCAGCGCCAAAACTGACAATCGACGAAGTTTTGAGACCGAGAGTCTGCGGTGAATCTAGTTTCGAGATGGTAAAAAGCGAGGGGGAAATGAGCTGCCCAACGGTGGTTTGACTTTATCGCGTCAAAGGCAAACCTTGAAAAAAGAAGCATAACAAATCCATAGGCTTCAGCGATGGCTGCATCATACCTGAAGCACGAAAAATGGAAGACGAATAAACCGGTTCCCATCAAGCCTCGGCTTCATTAGCTTCTGTTTGCCAACGGACAATGTTTGAATTGTGATTCGAAAGGCGGATACAATTGAATAAGAATCATAACATGAAACGGCACGAAACCAAATAAATCTCCTTCCATCGTCAAGGCGAGATGAAGATGATGATGATGATCATGGTGATTAGGAAAAAGAACAACTTTCTTCATTCGGCTAAACGCCTTTTGAAGCTTTTGTTACGGAACGAAAGAATGCAGGAAATGGATATGAATATTAACGTAAATCAAAGGTTGCTCGCCACTATTGTTCATTCCGGCATTTCCGGCGGGTGAGTGTAGAGGAAGGTGGAAGCTTGAGACAAAAGTGAACCAGTCTTTATGACTTGAACCGAATGCTTCCGCAAACTGGAAAGGGGAATAAAAATTCAATTCCTTCAAACAGTGCCGACCCGGTGGATTGACACTCGGCCTCCCGTACATAAATCTGCTGGTAATTTCGAAAAGGTTCATTAGGACAAGGACAAATTCACGACTCCGCTGTGCTCGGTATGGCAAAAAGGCTGAGGACTTCGCCGACGCAATTCGGCTCGACGATTGGCAGTTTCATGCCAGCCGTGCCAGTCGTTGGCCGCCTCAGGCTACAAGAAGAGCCGAATCTACGAGGCCGGAAATAAACGGTTATGTTTCTTTTGATTACCGTAGTTACGGTCCGCCGTTCTTCGTCGTTGTCGTTTTCCGTCACGGGCAAACGTCTGGCCAGCGACGAAATGTTAGCCATAGCTTTCCACGCTCCGTTTATGCCGGCGGACATTTTCGGGACCGGGTGAAGCGGGTTGTGGCTTCATCTCGTCTAGATTGGTTCCAGTCTTCGTTGTTTATTGCCCAGTATTGCCCTCCCCTTTCCCAACGTTCCGCCACAAGCGCCGGGCAATCCTCTGAAGCACGACTTCTTCATTACGAGCCTCTCGGTGCTTCGTGTCCAGGAAAGATGTTTATGTGTACTTATTTTCCCAGCTCAAGCATCTTATGATTGACGATTCGCGTGCTTTTCACGTCCTCGTTGATGTTGATCCCGTGTTTTGCTGGATGATTCTTTTCATTGCGGCTCTGATTGAATTGTTTTTCTAAAGTCTACAGGCCTCCTGAGGGCAGGAGTTTTCCGTGGGTGTAAACACCATTGTTCCATACCACACATGGGAGCGTGAGTTTTCTTTACAAATCTTTCTTCATTCACCCCACGCCGGGTGGGTGTAATACAAGAATAGTGTTTTCTTGAGCAAACCACAGATAATGCACCTTCCAGCCTACCTTCAGCCATTGTTTGTCCCGACAGAGCAAATGAAAAGCTCGGAAGGCACAACAATAGGAGGCGCCTTCGATGGCTGCTTGTTTTGCTTGGCGGAGTGGGGGGAAAAGAATAATGAACGAACTTTTTAATCAATTTCCGTCCATCATCCTTTCGTTAGCAGCAACGATCTCGATTCCTTGCCGACGCTGATGCGCTCGAGGGTACTCCGTTGCATCCGGGAGCATCTTATTGCATTCTCAATCTCGGGTCCCATCACAATAGTCTGCGACTTTCAACGAGAGCGAGCACGGAAAGGGCTGGATAATTATATTTCCTGACGGTGCTCTTTGTATGTTCATCTGTTGTGGGTTCTTGCTACCTAAAATGGCAGCATAAAGCGCTGGTTTGAGTTTATATAACCTAAAGGGGGTTAAAGTTTTCTTTACAATTACAAATAATTGATAAATTAGCTGATGCAGGAAATAAAAACGATGTGGCATCGAGATTAATGAATAATTGATTCAAATCAGTTCAACCATATCTTAAACTGAAACACTCTACAATGATTCTTTATTTTCCCTTGTTTGCATTAACGAACCATCAATTCGAAGAGTGGCAGCTCTTTCCGTCCCGAGCGATGTTGTTCAACGCTCAACATAACATGTTTTTCCACCATCTTGCCGGGAAACTTTCAATGTTCAAAGATAAATGCTGCATCGGGGCGGTGTGTATGTGATTTACATGCACCGATGTAAAATTGACCCCCTTCGGTGCTAAAGTGCAAATGCTTTTCACGTACGAAACATCACCCGACTCACGTTCTTGTACCGTTGCGAAAAGTGCTGGAGATACAACAACAGGGAAAAAAAGAAAAACCTGCCAACCTACTTTTCAATAAGGACGATGAAAAGTTTTATCTTGCAAAATACACCCACCATGATCTCCATAAAAGCAAGCATCCCGGAAAAGTGCATGTTCCAACGGGTAGCACATCTTGTCGGAACGTTTGTTTGCTAGCAACAGTCTCGTGGTAGGTGGTGGGGTAAGCGAAAAACACTGGAAAATAAAAGGAGCAAGGCAGAGAGTTAAACCAATGTGCCGGTATTGCATTCTTGTTTTTTGGAAGTAGGGTATTTTTTAGTTTTTTCCTTGGTGAATGTGACAAAAAAACACACACGCAACACAAACACATGGACTCGTCCTTCTTGACCTCCGTTGCCTTCCTCCTCGAACCGGATCCGAATGACCATAGAGCAGCTTGGATGCTCGGGGTTTTACCTTATGCGTGTAAGAACCTCACCCACACCCGTTTGATTATAATAAAATAATATTTTTTCGCAAAACCCTAACATGTGTTCCATGCCAAACGCGTCTCCAAACGAGTCGGGCAGCAAGATGAGAAGGAAAATGGGAGAAAGAGAAAGAACGGATAAACAGTAAACCTCGATCCGAAGTGCCAGCATGGCGCCATGCAGAGTGGCAGCGTGTTTGGTTCAAGAAGAAATTAACATTTTACACCGTATGGTAAACGGGAGGAGAGAGGAGGCGAGAGCGAGAAGGAACCCACCGCATGTAGTAAAGAAGCGCTTGTTTTCTTTCTGGTTATGGGAAGCAGCAAAAACCCCCCACAAACCCCCCCGTAACCTCAACCGGCATTCCGACAGGAGGTGACGTTAAAAAATGCGGATAACTCGTCTTTTCACGCGAGTTTCCCAGAACTCGTGCACATGTTTCCCTTCGCTCAGTTATGATTTCTTTTTCAAACCCTAATAAACATTGTTTCGTTCTGTGGTTTATTCATTGTGCAAACAATCCGCGTGCAGACGGCGATGGAGTTAATGGAAGGAAAACAGTTTCGCAACAAAGTTCCCGCGTGAAGCGAGGGAAGAAATTTTTGTGGAGCAAAGTCCAAGCCATTTAGGGGTAGCCGTTACGCCATTAAGCTTCCAATCTCAAAGATCGTCGTTATCAACAGCTTGTAAAAGAGTTTCATCTCGGGTAATGGATGATGCTCGGTTTGCATCGGTTCTCGGACGGAAAGGATTATATACTTGCTTGGAGTACGCTTTTTATCCTCAGGCTCGCCGACAGATGAGCACGGATTGGCAGGTGAAAGGCAATGCATCATCGTTAACCTGGTGGTGTAATTTATAGCAGCACGAGAGGGGGCCAGAATTTGCTCCATCAGCGTTACCCTTTTTAAGCCCCGATGTTGAGGGTTTGTTTTAAAGGTGTGCAAGGTGTGGATACCTTTTCTTTCTTGTTTGAAACTACGAGGGAGTTTTTCTCTTCGTTCGATCTGCCCCTTCTGCGGTCCGATATTAGATGGAAACTAATTAGTGTTACGATATCTTTACATACGATTTGCATAACGTCGTCGAACGGCAGGTTGTCGAAGCGAAAAAAAGGATGCTTGCGGTCGATGAGCGGTTTCGGCCAAATGGCAGCCCGTTTTCCCAGCTTTCCCGGTGTACAAAGGGGACACAAAGGAAGCGACCGACCAGGACAGGACCATGTTTGGGTAAACCCTCGTCATTTCGGGAATTCAGCAGAATCTCCGATAGGGCGGGGTGGGGGGGTGGTGCAATTGCATTCCTTAAGGCGAAGCTCGGGAGGAAACTAGCATTTGCATAACTGTGCATACGTCCTTCCGTTTCATCGCAGACGCTCCAACCGCTTCGATGGGTGACACAGCGAAATGCACCGTTATGCATATTTGCAACACCGAGAGGAATATTTTCCATTATTCCATGCGCTTTTGTTTTCTTTTCCAACAGGGTGCCAGCATCCATTCTTAGAGCGCTTTGAATACCGCCGGGCAGATGGCTTTTAACTATGCATATCTTTGCACATTTATGCAGTCAATAATTACTGATAACTTAGACAGGGACACTTGACTCGGGCTTGTGGAGATTACTTTATGTAAATGTGACAATGTTGAAAGCTGCATGATCTTTCTCGTTGCCTTTTCATGCTGGTTTTAAGTATCTTTTTCCCATCTTTTGTAATTTTTTCTACTCAAGAAATAAATACGGCATTGCATTGTTTGGCTTCCTAAAAAAATTTCTTCATTGTGACAAACCCATTGTACGCAATAAACATTCATCTTCGAAAAATCAATATCGTCGAAATACAGAACCATTTTCAATCACACGATATCGATGATAAAATGTAAGTAATACAACCTTCCACACCAGGACGAGGACATGGCATTGGTATTGGGTTTTATATTTCAATAAGCATTGTCTTCCGTTTGCGTCGTCGTCGTCATTTACTCCAACGAGTCGCGTTTCGCGATCGAGATGCGGTTTCATTAATCTCCATAGGTTGCGGATAATACTTGAAAGCGTTCCCATTCCTGGAAATTGGTCCCCCGCACCTCCTTGGGCGGCTTTTCCTGCGTCGTACCGTTTCGATAGAACGGTTCTTTGAAGCTTTTCTCTACCGCCTCTTTGTGGATAGCACTGGTTTTCACCTACCGACAATTCGTTGGAAAAACAATTTATTACAATTTTTCCTCCTTCCGACGAAAAACCCCTAGATCTTGCTACCTCTCTCTTTCTCTATCTCTCTTTCCATTCACAGCTCCCGATCGCTCTTTAAGCCGATGTTTATTTCCATCGAGCACTTCTTCTCCCTTCGTGTGACAAGCAATTCGTTATCCACGAGCAGCTCACCGTTTGTGTCCCCCGGTTTTGGATGCTCCAAATAAGCTGGGAGTGGTGAGGGGGGGGGGGGGGAGAGGGAGCTTTGGTGAGTGGTATGGCAACAAGAAAAAAAAAGCAACAACACGCAAGCCAACTGGAAAAGCCATCGCCAGGAGAAATTGCGAAGCGAAAAAAAAAAGACCAGCGTAAACCCGGTAGCCCTAAGTTATTGCATGAAAGAAACAAAAAAAAATGATACACACACCAGAAGAAAGACATCAGCGCTTGGGAGAAGTAGGCCGTGGTGAAAGAAACGACGCAAAGTGAACACAATCCATGGCAACGGTGGCTCAAGTGGTGGGATCTGATCCGGGATTCGGGCTCCCGAAAAAGGCCCACGCTTGTGACACCGTTGAGTAATGATGGTAAATCGATTTCTCTTTCACGTTCACACACACACACACGCACACACAGTTTCCGGGAACACGGGGGGGGATTGTGAGTACTCGAAAGTGGAGATTTGTAGCGAAAATGGTTACGTCCTCGAGTATCGTGTTCCGATGCACTCGAGCGCGCCTGCCAGAGATAAAGGAAGCGGCCCACAATAAGTCGTCTTCAGGGCGTCTTACTGTAATCCACCCCGGCAGCAGCAGCATCGCACACCCAAATGATGATGGTGGCTTAAATCAATATCGTGACGTGTTGAGCCCGCGAAGCGGAAGAACTTTCCACCGGGGTTTGAACCACCGGGCGCCTCCATCTTCCCGACGCTCGGGCAAAGCTCGTCAGCCAGCGACTAAAAATAAATGTTCCGGATGTCCCGGGACCCCGTCGCTCGGCATTTGGGGTTGTGTTTGATCATCATGAAATCCCTAGGCATGCTTGTGAGGAAACTCGTTCGATTCATCCCGAGCCAGCGCGCCTCGCGTGCACATCAAACTTCAATTTTCTTCACCTTTGCCAGCGCCCGGAGATTAGTTGCTCCCTTTGGCCCTGCCTAGACAAACTAGCTCCAGCTTGTCATCGAACTAGGCGAAGGATCGACCGAGCTACCCGTCGAAAACTTAGCTACCGTCGAAAACTGGTAACCCCACGCCGAAGCGTGGCTAATGTTTGACTAATTTGCATAAGCAAAGGCTGATGAAAAAGAGCCGCAGTTTTCCCGCGAGATCACGCGATAGGCGCGCGGTTGAGGCATCTCGCAAACCGCGAGACCGTTAAATAAACGTGCGGGTAAGGTGAAGCACGGAAGAGAGGGGGGGGGGGGGGGGCGAACAACAATGCTCGGTGTCAAATTAGACCCGGTCTTCGCCGCGCCCTCCGACAATCCGCGGCGTGGGTTTGCTGTCGGTGAAGTTGTTTAAATCATGTTGTTGCCATCACCGTCGCGTTGTTCGCGCTAAAGGAAAGGAAACAGTCGCCGCATGCTGCAGCAGCAGCTGAAATCGCGGCCAACCCAAGCCAACGGTACGAGAACGAAAGACACGACGTGGCCACCGCAAGCCAGTCACCTTCATGGCTGCGGTAAAGGTGTTTATTATAATTTTAAACCACTCATATGCATAACAAAAGAACTCGCGCTCGATGTTGCACGTCATTTTTGCATCCCCATTTCCGAACCTCCAGCTCCAACACTGCGTCCTAGAGACGCATCGGACCGTGAAGGGGGCCGACCCGTCGACTCGCTGACTTTATGTCACCTTGTGTCGGCACCGTTGGGCGAGGATTGTGCTGCGCGTAAAGCTGATTAAAAGTTTACCTTCTGCCGAAGGAGCGCGAGGAATGTCACGGAGTGTCGCTACGGAATGGATGATTTGTAGCACCGGACTGCGCCAAACCCTCGGTGCGGCTTGTAGACGCTGTCTCCGGCCCGTTTCGGAGAAGTGCTCCCGGTGGGTCTGACATTTTAACCTGTTTCCGGCTGGCTGACATCCCACGAAGGACGAGAGGGAACACTCGGCAGCACTCACAGCAGCACTCACTCACTCCCTGTTTTTTTCGCGGCATTCCGAGCTACTTCCAACGACGGAACGCCAACGGAGGGGCGGAGGGAAAAGTTTAAATTGGGCAAATGATCGCTTTAACGAAGCGCCAGCCGTCAACTGACAGCGACAGTTGCGGAAGTTAGTGTCGCGTACCACCTGCGCCCCGGAAAGTAAATCGAGCCCACGAGGACAGGGAAGTGAAATGTCACCAACATCTTGAGGGCAAAAATATGAAGATTCATACACTATATAAAACTGGCGAAATTTTGGGGAGCGTTCATCTCTTTGTCTTTAATATTACGAACTAAATTAATCTTTAATGGTTTAATCTTACATCGAAATAATGAACTAGTCTTACGGTTATTCAACTAAATTTTGATTATAAGTAAAAAGTTTGTGTT
Source organism: Anopheles coustani (assembly GCF_943734705.1). Taxonomy (NCBI): domain Eukaryota; kingdom Metazoa; phylum Arthropoda; class Insecta; order Diptera; family Culicidae; genus Anopheles; species Anopheles coustani. The sequence continues at coordinate 2,634,495 of NC_071288.1, forward strand.
TTGCTGTTCCGGTTTGAGCCAATATAAATCGCAATTTTATCCCGTGGTCGATGAGGAAATCAAATTGCGTAAGAAGTCGGAACATAATGCACGATCGGCTTTGTCTTTACTTATCATTCGATATAATTTTTCTGGGGATTCGCGTCTTTTTACCTCGATGTAAACTTTGTACAAGCTAAGTGCATGTCGGTTCTTGATGATCGAAGGGCGTATATGTTAGCTTTTATCGCTGTGACAGCGTGCTGGTGCAATTGGTCGATGAGAAAATCAAATTGCTTTAGAAGCCGGAACATAATGCACGACCGGCTTTGTCTTTACTTATCATTCGATACAATTTTTTTGAGGATTCGTGTCTTTTTACCTCGATGTTAATTTTGCACAAGCTGAGTGCATGTCGATAGAAGGGGGTATATCAAAGTCAATCAACAGACAGGTCGTAGCATACCATGTAACGAGCCGAAAACCGTGGGAAAATTTTTGACAGTTGGTTGAAATTTTGTTTACTTCTCACGAACAGCGAAGAAAGTGGGGTAAATCTGCAAATTTGGTATGTTTCATCAACAGAACAAAGAGTTGAGGCGTTCGAAATATGTTCTAGAGGAAGGCTCCGTATAAGGCAGACCAACACAGTTAATTTCGGCAATCACGGCGAGCAAAAGGATCCATATCCCATGATTTCACACAGAAGAGCAGTTTCTATCAGCAAGACCATGGATACTGTGATCTAGAATTACGAACTACCTATTTCGCGAAGATTTTAGTGGAGATCTCCCATAAGTATGCTGGAAATTTTTGTAAACACTTTTTTAACCAACTGTCACAACAATGGCGGAGCAAAAAAAAAGCTTTGACCCGACCTGTCTGTTGATTGTCTTTGAATAAACGGTTACATCACACGTCAGTGGTTATTTTAAAGTCTGACGGAAGTTCACCAAAGTTGGCGTGGTTCATATTTCCGAATCATAATGTTCTCACTCCTATACCACTCCGTTTCTGGTTGACTTAATTACGGTGTCATTCACCGAATCCATACTCAGAACTCGGGCGAGGAATGTTAGAAGATAATCGTTGGATTAATTTCTCCTGGAAGCTCTCGAAGAGAAGCTACCCAAACTTATTAAGCCTCCCATCATCTCCCCATTCCAATGTTTCCCTAACTCTTTCGACCTTCCAATGCACTTTAAGCCAATCGCAAGATGATGTAACCGGCGAGTTCGGCATGATTTGATTACGTGAAGGCAATAAAAAAGCGGCCCAACGGCCAGCACGTATCGAGGCAAAAGTTTCACCAGGGAATACTTAATGAGTCCCTGAAAAGCGGCACCTTCGTCGGTTTGCCTCTCGAATTCTCACTCACTGACGAAGGCGGTCGAAACCGGCAGACATGCCACTATCATACGCTTCATCAACGCTGGTTGCCGTCTTCCAGTAATAACGTACTCAACCACAAAACTCATCGTTCGTTCGCTTCTTTCACGAAGTCGGAAAGTGATCCGGACGCACGTCTAGCCGACAGCGCCGCCGGTTTGGGACGAGAGATCAAAAGTACACGCAAAATGTCGCACATAATTCAATTAGCCGATAATTTTGTTCCCTTTCCACTGGTTGTCAGTTTGGGTTCAGCCCCCAACGAAGCCGCCATTAAATGTCTCCTTCCCTCAGCCAAGCGTATTCTTCCCGGAAAATTACGTTAGCCAGCCCAAATGATGCCGAAAACTTTCGATGGGCTTGCTGAACGGCAATGGGCCCTCCAATGTTGCTGTATTCCGGTTGGAAGTTGGGTCGCTTTTCGAACGATCTAATGCGTATACGACAAGGAAAAGGTTTGAAGCTATATTTTGCTAAGTGACTCTTAAAATAATTCACGACAATTTGCACAAGTACAACTGAAGAACCTCTCAACACGCAACCAAATACGAACGGTTCAGTGAATAAAACCACCAAAGGGACGGAGTCCGAGCCTCGAAGATGCACCATACATGGTTCGCTGGTTTCATAAACATTATCCAGTCAATGGCAGAAACGACGTAAAGTGTTCGATGCGAAATTGCGCTGCATCGACCTCCGTCGGAACCATCTGTTGTCATCTGCCCGACCGGAGCACTTCAAGAGGCTTCCGACACACACACACACACACACACACACACACACACACACACACACACACGCACACAAAGCCCACCACAACCTCTTCAGAGTCGAGCCGTCCGAACGGTGAAGTTCCGATTGGAAAGTTCTCATTTACATTTAATCCATCGAATCAAGTGTCGAACGCCGAATCCACAACCTTAGGCACGTTCGACGAGGCTGGGATGCATTTTCCCTCCCTTTCCCCCCGGTTCGGAAAACCGGCCGGTTGGTGGATTCCATCCCTGTACAGCGTTCGATGATGACGCTAACGACGGCAACGACGTCGACGATGGTGATGATGATGATGATGATGATGAAGCAGATTGAAGCTGCCGATGGATGTAGGGAGATCAACAATTCAAGTGCACTGGAAAGGAGATAATACGCTGACAAAAGAACATCATAAATCTTCCTCCGCATGGACGGTGGCTTCAGCCAAACACGCACATCATAATAGTTCGCATAATAAATGCGCCACAACCGAACACCGTCGACCTATTCACAAGTGAGGGTGGGGCATATGGGCGGGGGAGACATTGGTTGACTTGTAGTCGGACCACGATCGATGTTCGAAGTGTGTGTGTCGAAGTGTACAAACGGTTTTCGCCTTTGTGGTGCATGTGGATGGAAGCCAATCAAATCAAATCGAACGCGCCGTCGCTCGACCGAATGGAGGCGCATGGTGATTTATTTGATTATGACGATTATGGTGCGCTGACACGGTGCCGGAGAACGGGCAGCGACGTTTGCTGAGTGAGTGACGAAATGAAATAAATCTCCCGCGGGAGTGAAGTCACTGACTGGAAATCAGTGGAAACTGGAGGAAGCAAACAGAAAAAGTTGCGAACGGTCCTTCTGACCATCGTGGAAAAGGACACGCAAATGAGTAAACTAACATGAAAAGAATGCAATCAATGCAAAAATCAAAAACGGAAACCTGAACGGAGGAGTAAAGTTTTCGCGACGCGAATTTTCATAACTTTGTACGAGGAAAAGTGTGCACTACCCCACGACGACGAGGACTTAACGAACGAACGAACAAACGAATCCGGACTTGCCGGACTTTGGCATCATTTTATGGATACGTCTGTCGGTTTTCCGTGGTATTTTTTTTCCCCCACCCGACCCGAAAAGGTCTGCGGTGTTCACCAAAAGTTTTCCAATGAACGTCTTTAACGACTTCACCAAAGTGCAGCGCCGTCGAAGAGGAAACTTTTGCCGAGCGTCTGATAAGTGGGTTACAGGGAAAATAAACCCAACGGAAAACCCGCGCGGTGGAGAAGTGATGCGTAATGATCGAATAGTGGAGCCAAAAAAAAGTTGCCCAAAAGAAGCGAGGGAAAAAACCCCCAACTCTGGTCCACCGGGTTCGAAGAGTTTCGAGTTTGAATAGTTTAATTTTCACCATTCGTTCCGATTCGTTACGACGCGACGACTTCCAAACTTTTCGTGCTGACGAAAGGGACGTGATCGTTTGGTGACGTAGTGGCACGAAGACATGAAACCCGCTGTTTAATGACTTCCTTGCGATCCCCGTTCCCATTCGGGGACGATGTCCACCTTGATTGAGAGCCATAGCCTACAGGAATACTGCAGCGTCAATGACAAAGTAATTATACGCGCGAGTTGTATGCAGTCCATGCGGAGGTGAATTATGTTCCCTTTTGCACAGACAAAAAGGTCCTGTTCCCCACAAAATGGTGCCTCGTTTTGCGAACGGGTTTCTATTGCTTCGCTAACAAGCGCCATCGTTGTAGCGTCTCGTGTCGGGTAATCTGCTAATCTGAATACCGCAAGTTCCGCATGCCGAGATGTTCAACACGCTTTCCTCCCAAAACCGACACACACTCGCACACACCAAATGATACACATTTCAGCCACTTGAGGCACGTTTCGTTTGGGAGCACCGAGGAGGGGATGTGCCAAGGGGAGACTGTGGTGGAGGGTATAAATTGTGCCGTCAGCTCATTTCTCGATAGCACTTCTTCGGGCGGACTGTTTTGCATAAATCTACAACACATTTTCTCCACATCATTCGCTGAGCGTTTCCGCGCGCTCGATGGCAACGATTCCTCCGGACTTCCACTCCCCCCCCCCCCCCCCCGTCCCGGGTGTCATCTCCGTCCTCCCCTGGCGTGTCCCATCCATCTATCCTACATCCATCCATCCGGCCGAAGTTCGGAGCAACTGCGGAAAGTATCGTCGGATTAGACTCGAACAGTGGCGCCTGGTGTTAGCATGTGAACTTGGGGCGTGCCCGTATCCTCACTCCTCAAACACACACACACACACACCCCTCTTCTCCACCTTGACTGGCTCGTCTACAAAAGGAACTAAGTTAGAGCCACACGTTTGTGCAATCAACTGAACAACTCAATTTGTTGCAGAAATGTGTTCACGTTGCTCGCTTCGAACTTCAAACTCTTCGGCTACCGGCCTTTTTCTTCCAATTTTGTTATTTTTTACTTTTTCGGAAAATCCCCCCCTACCCCTCTCCCTCTTCCTTTTCTTGCCAGTGTGGCCATTCCATTTTCCTCACAACTTGTTACTTTCTTTCTCTTTCATTTGTGTCAATTTTATGATGATTGAAAGTTTTAATCTGATTTTGGAGAAACAGACACACTCGAACGAGGTTGACGAGGTCGACGATGGTAACCGGCTGCGTCACGTGGGTATGGTAGGAGGTGGGAGACGGGGTAGGGAGGGGTGGTTCGTTTGACTTCAGCCCTCCTTTACCGAGAGGACTTCTTGAGAGATACTGGGAAGATGGATAGGTTCGATCCTGTAACGAAAACCTCTGACCTCCCTGGAGGACAACCTCATCCTGCCTGGTACGTGTGTATGTGTGTGTGTGTGTATGCCGGTATGTATGTACTAAATCCAAATCCCGACACCATCCCAATTCATTGCCCACCGGTCCATGACCGTGATACCGCCTTTCATCGGCATCCTGCTCCTGGTCGAGGTTCATTTTCCGGCGAAACGAATGTGTGTGTGTGTGTGTGTATGTGTGTGGACAAAATTCAGTCACCTTCCAGACACCTGAGCACTTGAGCGGTAAATCGATGGGAAAAATATTTCCACACGACTTACATCCTGCTGCCCCTCCTCACCTCCACCAACACTCGGTGAGGGCCTTCATCAATCTTATCTCGTGCAAAGTTTGGTCTTCGATTACCGATTGTGCCGAAACCGAACGCACCAATGCATGCATGAATCCACCGACCGGTTGGTGTAAATGTGCGGACTGCTCAAAGGGCGGGGGAGGTCCGAGAAGGACGGGGCGGTCAATGAATCGGAAGGGGAAATATGCTAAAAATAAGCAAATAGCATTTTTATGCGATTCAGCGCACTTCGGAGGAGGACGTTGGAAAATTTATTCCCGTTCAATACTTCCTTCGTCCCTTTCACGCTCGCTTGGCGACCGTTTTGGTTCCAACTTCCAACCGGCCGTTTTCCACTTGCTTCGGCGGAAAAACCAGAAATTGTGAAAAACGAGAAAAGATTCAAAGAAACCGGTTCCGGCACTTGCAAGCCGGCTCGCTCCGGTGGGGGTTTTCCACCGAACGGAGGAAAATAGTTCGAGAATTGGGCAGGAAGAGATAACCTTCCCTCCAGCAACGAAAGGTACGGGGAGCACGGGGTGTGGGGATAGGCTCAAGACCGGGAAAGGAAGATGAATATGTTTGCCTTTTGCAAACGAAGCCGACAGTTTTATACCCATGTTACAGTCCCCAGTCTCAACCGCCACTTCCCCCACCCTCCCCAATCCCGTTGGTCCTTAGGCCCGTTGCTACGACGCGCGGCTTTCTTGGAGCGCCCTAATGTGGAAAAGCTGTGATGAAAGAAAAGGAGGAACAAAAAGAAACAAAAGGAAAAAACGAAAATGGGTCGAAAACGAGAAACGATATCTTCATTCGCCAACCGGACCAGGGATTCCACGAACGTTGGCCACGAGGAACATACCGAGACACTGGAAGGGCTTCGGAATCGAAAAACGGAAAATATTTATTGAAGGAATTTGTTATCTTAATTCGTTGCGTTCGCTTTAATGGTGATTGAGTTCGGATTGCGCTTCCTATTCGGCCGATTAGTTGCCGGAATCAAAGCTCCAGACGGGAGTGGGATAGGGGCAGGGGATCGAAGGGGGGGGGGGGATGCCTAATGAAAGTCAACACACATTTACATGTTTGGTTAGCGCCCGGATAAGATACTGCAGGGAAAAGATTGCGCATTCAATCATGTTAAGTTACGATGGGTTTGTTAGATATTCAAAGCAAATGTGGTTATAACAACCAATCAAGTTCAATCAACGTCACATGAATTCGTTTTTCCGCATTTTAATAAATATGGCATACTATACTTAGTTCGTGTTCTATACAAGCCTTTTATGGCGTTTATTCTTGTTTTTATTATTTAAAAAAGGCAGAACATCATTTTATCGTGCCTTTTTATAACAAAAGTTTAAAACTTAAACCAAACACGATGTAAACAATTTAATGCGAATTTAACCATAAAGTACTAATTTACTTAATCCTTTGCTAATAAAACAACCACTCGATCATTCTGCATTTCTATGCAACAGTTTCAACTGTTGTTCCCATGTTTTCACAGACTCGTCTGAAAACATTTCTTTCTTTCCCATCGAAGCGCTTTGGGTTCATTTACTTTAACACATTTAACTTTTGCTTGCTTCAGCATCCGGAGAGCGCCGGAGAAGCGCATCAAGAACGGGTGCATAATGCGAAACTCACTCGAAACTGTTACTACTACTACTACTACTACTACACCGAACGAGCAAACTTAGTCTTCAGTTCCTTCAGACATTCTTTTTCCCCCCCACCTTTCCAATCAACGAAGAAAGCAAAAACAGTTTCCGCTTCGTTTCCTTCGCTTGACATTCGGTCACGTTCGTGGTGTTTGAATTGGTGGAACGGTTTGGGAGAAGCGGTTAAGTAGCGAAAATGTTGCATTTGGAGTAAGAGTTAATTTACCGTTTTTCCTCGTATCGTCGGTCGCACAGCCACCGGTCGAAGACGATCGAATGACGCCAATACATTGATCGCGAAAGTAAGCGGAACGGAAAAGCTTCACTCGCCAAATGCAAAGAAAGGATTCCACCATGGGGTTCCGATAAAGCACTTTTTTCCTCTTTTTTCTGTTGTGGAACATTTCTTGAAGATGGCCGGGAAACGATGGCCAGCATCGTCGTAGGCTATGAAAATGAACTGCACCAGCGGGAATCGGAGCTCTAAAATCCAATTTCCAACAGCATAATTACACTATTACAAAGCTGTACAAAACCTTTCCCGGACTCAATCTCGAAGGATGCACGCCACTCCCCAAACCCGGCGCCTGGTGGCTCCCGGGGAGAGTTTTCTGTTAGTTTTGGACACGGAAAATCTTTTCCGTCTCCCCACCCAACTTCATCGAACACCTTGTTTTTCCCGTCTTTCCGTTCCAATGACCTCATTTAATTAAACTTTTAATACTTTTCCCTACCGTTTGCGCGATTTCGCCGCAGCGTCGTCGACGCTTTTCCGTCGCATTCCACCCTTTCCTCTCCTCCTTCCAACACCCTCTATCATGGTGGAATAATGCGCCCACGGTTGCGTGTCTTTTGTCATTGGCTGGCGTTAAGTTCCGGCGCGCATCGAACTCCGAAACGAAAACCGGAGGGAAGAAAAGCCCCATGCAACGAAAGGTAAACTCCCGTCCTTCGAAAGGCACTTCCTCGACTCGTTCCCTCGATTCGCGAGTTTGTCCGCGCGTGTCCAACTATGCTCAGACCCCGTTCGTTGGTGAAAGTTTGAATCTGTTTCATTATTCAACGAAAACTCCCGACTTTCCCAGGCGACTCCAGCAGCATGCGGCACAGTTTTCACACCTTCTTTGACCACAAGCGCGAGCCGGCTGCTTTAGCTACCTGTTGTGAGGTGGGAAAAGAAGTAAACTCATAGTTTTGGGGTTAAATTGTGAAAACCTGCTCCTCCCACCGATTCTTTTTGCTTTGTCTTCATTTTGTTTACCCCAACACAATGTTCTTTTTCCGGTCCGATTGTTCTTTTAGTTTGACAAAGTTAATGCAACCCGGTTGTTTTTTTTGCTGCTTTCATTTAATTTTCTCATTTCAGAGTTTTTTCTCCCCCCTATCGGACTCTCTCTGGACAAGCGTCCGATTGTCCAGAAACAACAAGCCATTGTAAACGACGGCAGGAAAAACGGAAGGCTTCTTGTTTCTGATTCGATCTGGGATTGAAAGGAAATTTATTGTATTCCCACAGTCCACCACGTTCCTGCTATCCTTCGTTAAGTTTGTCCATCCAGTTCAGTGTTTGCCATATTTTTATTTCCCTGTTCTGTTTCGTTTTCATTCCCACAGAAATCCCTTCACATTCTGTTTTGTTTTTTGGATGAAAAGATACCAAATTTTCATTTTCTCAGTGTGCTTCAATGTGTGCCTTTCTATGTTTGCACTATTCGAAATGAGAAGGGTAAAAATTGGTGAAAATCCAACATTGTGATTGCAAAAAAAAACGAGCGATTTAGATTCACCACCAAATGACGTGCAAACGATCGAACGAATGTGCAATAAAAATGAAGCGAAAAACACACCAACATAGTGGCATAAGCCAAGGCTTGCGATGAATCCTTTCCAGTCCGAGCCGGGGATTCGATGCTATTTTCTTATTTCCCCATTCCCTTGGCTCGCATGATTGGTTTTTCTTTTCCCACCCCCCCATTTCCCACGCTTGCACAGCACATCCGGATGCATGGGAACGCCCGGTACGGTTTTATGGTCATTAATTTGTTGAAATAATCGATCTGCTGGTGCTGTTTTCTGTAGAAAACTCCGCCCCGGTTCCGTTCGCCCCCTTTCTTCGGCGGTATTTCCGACATCGCCTGGTCGGTCTTTAGTCGTTCCATTAGTGGCGGCGAAAGCCGGGGAGAATTGAAAAAGCAAGTTCCGACTTCCGCCTTCCGTTCGGCGCCCAGAAGTTCGTATCTTGTCCCCGGCCAACGATGGTGGCTTTCGCTTGGTAAATGGTTTAAACATGTACATTAATTTTCTAATGAGTTATTCCGGTTCCCTTTCAGCCGTTGCGTTACTGTGCGCCATCACTGGCACTGTCCGGGTGACTTGTTGTTTGACCTTTTTTTTTTCTTCTTCCTTTTCTTCTGCCGGCAGCTCCTAGCAGCTCGCTTTCATAATCGAATTTTCAATTTTACCATAACCGCCGGGAAGTAGCAACCTTTTCTTCGGTCCCTTGGCGCCCTTTGGCGACTTTAGATCCCTCAGCCCGCGTAGAAGTACATCCATCTCTCTAATGAAGTACAAGTCGGTACGGATCGGAGACCTCGTTACGAACCACCACGCTCCCGGAACGGAAGTGGTTTCGGGGAAAACGGAGGAACGGCGGTGGTTGTGCGGCTTCCGGAGTAGCAATGAGGCCAATCCTGTCATCACTGGGATCCGGTGTATGTGTGGGTCCTATTAAAGAACGCCGATGTGCCTCCGCCGCCTTTCTTCCCTCTTCCAGTGTAGGAATGACTGGAAAGTGAATGAAACAAATTGAATTGTAAATACACCCGAACGGATACATCCTGGCGTTCGTTTTGCTCCGTTTCTGCCTACAACTATGATACGGTGACGACGACAACGAGCACCACGATGACGATGATGATGATGATGAAAGCAATGAGTAGCAAAAATAAATTCAACGACAGTCGCGTTAGGATATTCTTGGATGGTTTCTCGATTTCTTGAAGGCCACATTGTAAATTGGCGAGTGGTGGAAGCGAAGGAACGCGTTCCAGAAGCTACCACTAACCGTACCGGTCCTTTGTTGCCCATTGCGCAGCACCCGCGAGTGCGCTTTCGGGTGCAGTCAGGCAACAATTTATGTTTCCCACCGACGACGATATCACGACCACCTTCGAAGCGTCCGTAAGTCCGTGCAATTCACTTCCGGCGCATTTGACTGCGAACTGCGTGGCGGTGCACTCTCGGTGCATTCTGGGCTAAAGTGGGACGACCAACAACCAATGATTGAAGATTGTGTTCCTCATCGCACCCTTGAGATGCTCGAAGTAAATAGAAGTCAGAGGGAGAAAGTTCCCGATGGGAGCTCTGCAGTGGACGGAAAAGTGATTGGGGAAACTTTTCTAGCGAATAATCAAAACCGTGCATCAAAGCGATTGAACTGATGGGTGATGGAAGCTTGTGACACCGTACTCGCACCGTCACTCGCTTACAAACGCGTCTCGGAACGTTTCCCTTCCAACGGAACGATTTCCACGAAGAGAGCCGACACGAGCCGAGCGATCTGCACTCCCGCTTTTCCAGGTACGTACGCTTCAATAGATTGTTTCCCGTTTTCCTCGAAACGGTAATAAAAGCGCTTGTGTCATGTTTTCGGCCTTTGTTGAACGCAAACGATCAGGTGGAGCGTAGTTGGACACATCTTGGCGTGTCGGTTTAAGTGTGACAACTGTTTCCACGATAAGCCGCATACGAGACAAATAACAATGTTATAGTGATTAAAGTTATTATTTTAGCACCTTTTTACAGTTAAACTTTTCTGTTTCACTTGGATCAGACGAAATTTAAAATTAATCAGCCCAAAAACCAAGTTTTATTTATTATTCAAGTAAACGTTAAATATTATAAACAAACTCTTTTGAGAGTGAAAATAATTGTCAGGAGTAGGCGTGTGAATTGGATCGTAAAAAAGAGGATCGGAAAAGGAGGTTTGTGCTCTAAATAAACATAGTTTTCCCTACAAGTAAAGAACGGATTTAGGATGTTGGAAGAGTATCATTTGAAAGTGGCCTACTACTTATTTAAAAAAGGGTAAAAATAGATTCAATATCAGAAAATAAAATTCGAAAATTCTCCATTTCATAATCTTCTTCACGATTGTTCATTATAATAGCTTAAATTTGTTTACCAGAGCTCACTGTACGATTTAATCAACATTGTAGAACAAACTCTAGCGCCATTAGATAAATGTCTTTTGAACCAACTGCAACTGTTTACAACTCCACCGATGTAAACAAGTCCGCCCTTCTTGCATGTGCTCTCCGGAGCGATAAATCATCGATGGCGCTCGGAAACTGTGCTGTCGGTATATAAATTGCAAACCGAAGCGAAGACCACGAGAATGGGAAAGCCACCCGTCGGCACCAGAGTTTCCGTGAATTACCAGTCGTTATCACGTCCCGCTAAGATGTGTTTCATAATAAGAACTGTGTCGCTTTGTGCGCCGGTCCTCCAGAGTCCTCTTGCGATAGTCAACAAATTACCTCCGGCAAGTGGCCACTTGCGTCACATGCTCGGAGTTCGACCGCAGGCTTTTCTAGGCCCATCCCCCCGTTTACGTACACACATCTAACAACCCATGCTCATCGTCTTCTCGAGGGCTCGAGGCGGGTTTGCCGACTGCCGGGCAGTAGTGCTTGCCATGTTCGGAGATGAATTAAGCGCTTGGTGCTCTTTTGTTTGCTTGTCTTTCGATTGCTGCTGTTGTTTTATACTTTTCTTCCCCCCCCCCCCCCCCCTCCCCCTCCCCCGAATGCTGTTCGTCACAGACGTGGTGTTGCAAGTTTCGGTGCAGTGTCGAGCGGTTGCAATTGCCACGGCAGCAAAACGGGTTTCGAAAACACTCGAAAACAATATATTTTCCCCGTGGCAGCAAAGCAAAACAAGCTGCCGCGGAACGACCGAACGCCGTGTTTCCGAGCATCCGAGGGATAATGATCGTGACGATGGCGCTGAAGCTGATGCACGCTGAAACGACTCGTGGTTTACATTCTATCAAGTGCACTTCAGCAACAACTCGGAAACAAGAACCCTCCCTCGTCGAAACCGTTACGCTCTGCGTTGGAAAAAGCGGTAACAAAAATCCGTACAAACGACTGCCGTTGGTGCTGCTTTTCACTAATCGGAGATGGCGTAATCGGCCCGAATCCTTTCGGTACGATCTGGATCCGCAACCGAATGGCTGACCGTGTCGACACGGACAAGCACGAGAACCAAAACCGATGACGATTGGGCACAAATTGCTGATGCCAAACAACGACATTCCCACTACCCACTTTTTTCCACAAAAAGGATTCCATTTTCAACCGAACGAAATTCTGTCCAGAGGACGGATTTTTGACGTCACTTTCGCCAAAATCCCAAAGCACCAGTTGAGGAAACCTCTACTTCCCTCGGAAAATCCTGGCCCTTTCCCTTGCGTTCCGAGGCGAACAATCGAGGTTCTTTCAGGAACACTTCGTCACCGATTTGTCGAATGAAAGCCCTCGCTAATGTCGCTACGGAAGGCTCCCAAGAGACCCTGGGAAAAGCGAGAGAAAACCGAAGGCGAGATTAAGCATCAAGTAATTCTAGGGAAAATTCTTTTCCCCTCTCGCAAGCGAGGAAAACAAACCTATCGAAAGCGGCTCAAACACAAGAGCTGAACATATCCCGTCGATTACGAGGATTTCCAATCGGATCGTCGCAATCTCGGAGGCCGGTTGTTGCTTCCTTCCTTCCTGCGCTTTCCCCGAACCCGGATTCCACTCTTCCGGCCGATTTTGCTGCCGTGTCTTCGTACCTCTATTGTCCAACGACCGGGTTTTGGGTACCGAGCAGCGGAAGAAGCAGAGACACATCCTATTGTTTTGAGGCAAAGGTTATTGTTGGCAGTCAACAATAAAATTCCTATCGATTCCGAGCTCCACTGCCGAGGCTTTCTGGTTTCGGGGTTCTCGTCCTTCGACACATGAATTGTAATCTCCGATTCGTGCAATTTTTATTCAACCCGTGCCCAAGCACTTCATGACCATTGCTGGAGATCTCCAGTACACCACCATGAACACCTTCGGGTCTATTGAGCAAAAAAATCTCGGTAAGCAAAAACACAACCTACCGAAACTCCTAAATCCAATTGCGATAAAGGTGTAGCAGAAAGACATGGCCGAAGTTGGGGAGTGGAAGTGAAGCAGAGGATGGCGGGAAAATAGTTTCAATTATTTATGTGCCCATACATACATAGAGAGGCTGCCTCGGTTACACGAGGTTATTTAACAATGGTGGATGAAATGTTGCGTTCAAATTTAACAATGGAAGGAAAATTGGAATCGTAGGATAAGGAAAATGTGTCCTCCGTGTGTGTTTCTTTAGAAATGGCTAAAAAAGGGTTTAACTTGACTTTTCAAACAGTTTGGCATTTAAAAAATGATAAATGTATGTCAAAATTTCATCTTAATCAAACGAACTTCAAACTCTGTGAAACTGATTGCAATGCAACCAATATTTTGGGCAACACGATTTTCCCACAGTGCCCACCTTTCCCGGGCAAGTGCATCCGAGTCCTGCAATCCCGGGTGCGTCACGGTGAAAAGGTGCTTGTGATCCATTTTCCGATCCCATTTGGAGATTTTCATTTTTAGTTCTGTGGTGCTGCCGCTTCCATTGTTCCAATCTCGCATTTTTGTTTCGTTTTGTCTTGACTTACCTTCCCACTTCCTGCAGCTAGGGCTTCTACCTAGCAGTAACACGCAGTAGAAAGCAACATTTCGTCCGGAAAAACACCGGCTCGCCCATTATTTGGGAAACTTTCTTTCACTGGCTAAACTAAATTTCTTCCAACATCCGGATCCCGTCCCCCGGAAAAGGGGTTTTCTGGGGGGGAACGAGTTTGTACGTTGCGGTTCCAAGCTTTCGGTTTTTCATTTTGTTGTGATTTTTCGTTTTTTCCTTCCAACACTTTTGCTTTGGCCTCCGTTTTTCCACCTGGTTGCGTTTCGGTCGCTCCCATGTGAGCATTCTGGTGTGCCTTCGCCGTGTATCGTTTTCCTTGTCCATTTCTTTTCTTTTTTGTCCCCCTTTGCCGGCCATTGGTTGCGAAAGAATTTTTTCCCTCCAAATATTGTTGTCGCACTATGCCATCCTTCGGAGCTGCATGTGTCCTTTTTTACTTTTCTTTTTTTCTGCTTCCTGTTGACCCCATGCCTTGAATCCTTTATTTCGCAAACCAACCGGTTCCTTCCTGCTCGTCGGCGGGGGCTCGGTTCACTCCGAGGAGCGGTCCTCAATCATTGATCATATGCGCATTCGATTATCTACTTTCCCACCCATCCTTTCCCTTCCCTGACACCCAGCCCCCTGCTGACCGCAACCGAGCCGGAACCGGATCCACCAGTTTCGCATTCAATTCAATCGCGTCGAGGACGAGCGTGAGAAGAAAAACCCACATATATTTGGAAAGTTTCTCAAACTCGGGCCCGTTGTGTCCAGTTCCGAGAGGAAAAACAAAATTGAAGCAGCTACGGAATTTTCCTTTTCCTTCTTCTTTCGCCATTCCGAACGGATAGTTTCACGTGGACCTTTCCCGCTCTTACCCGTTCCACCCCGTTGACCCATCGACCTCCGGGGGCTCGAGCGTCTTGTGTAGCACGTTCCGCAATCCTCGCCACTTATAGGACCGAAAGCCGCACTCGTAATGTGCCCGACTCGTTTTTCCTCCTATCCTTGCATCGGAAAGAGGTTTTCTTTCTACCGGCCGGACCAAGGGAACGAACGGGCGGATATTCTTAACACACCGATTTCCAGCCGATTTTCGGTGGACTTTTCATGCCGTGGGATTTCCTTTTTTTTTCCTTCGCCTTCCTTGCTCGTTGGTTTATATTTTATTCAACGGTTCTATTTTTGCTGCCGTTTTCACCCCAAAAAAGCCGGCCCTCGGAAAAGTGCCGGCACACGCGCTGCCTATTTTTCTCTCCTAGGCTGAGGAAAAGGTTCCTCGGCCGTGTCCGTGTGAAGGTTTTTCCTCCTTACCCAAGCGTACGGTAGTGGCTTTCTGCTTCGCACCTAAACGAGCGTCTCATTTTCCCGTTGCGCGGTTTGCTGTACATGTGCCCGGGCTGGCATTGGATCCTTTGGGAGGTACGCCGAGCTTTCCTACCATTTTCCACTTCTCTCCTTTCTTTTGAGAAACGGCGAAGGGTTTCGCTTTAAATATTTTATTCGGCTTTTGGACTCCCGGACATTTTCTCCCTCGGTCCGGTAATTGTCTGTGTGTGTGTGTGCGTGTGTCTGTGAGTGTAGTAAATTTTACTCTTTTATCCCCATCCCCCCTCACCTCTATTCTCTTCTTCCGTTCGTCTTCATCGCGTCGTTGCTGGTTGGATTCATCTATTTATCATATTAGCCCATTTAAATATGTGCTACAAAGAAGCGGTTTATTGTTTGCGCTTCCAGTTTGGTTTGGTGGAAAACAGAATCTCCGACCTTCCGACGACGCAGGGCAGGGGTAAAATTGGGTCCCTTTGGGCCGAAACGTTACGGTAACTGCAGAGAACCACATTCCGGTTTGGCCAATCGGAAAAATGGAATGCGCCAAGCCGCAAGGATCTCGTGGGAAATTCTCATCACCTAAATGGAACACACTAATAATTACAGCAGGTAACGTTTTGACATCTATTTTGCATGCTTTCATGTTGAGAATTATGTTGGTTAGATTTGCGTTAAAAAACAAGTGTTTTATGTTTTTGTTTCAAAGGAAACTTAAGAAACATTTTTTACAAATTTGATAGTAAAAGTCTAATATTTTCAAAGGCATGTATCCCTTTGAATATGACTTCTACGATCCATCAGAAACCATCCCTTTTTAGTTCAAATGATTGAAATTTCATTTGGAACATCGATAAGCTAAACAAAATTCCATTGAAATCTGAAAACAGTGGATCGGAAATTCGAATCGTCATCTTTTGATTCCTAAGTTCCGGCTCCTGTTCGTCCGGAACACCGGCAAAATAAAAAGTCTATCCCAAGGAAATTCTTTTTAAACGCACTTTTCCGTCCAGCCCACCCTTCATCATTCAAACCGGAGAGCAAATAGTCAAAGTAATACAAATCCACAAACGACGACGACGCACAAAGGAAAAGCGGGCCCTAGCGGCCGTGGCATTTTCCAAGAAGAAACCCCTTTTTTCACTCAGTACTAACGCCGGATGCTCCACCGCCGTCCGGACTCGTCCGGGATGACGACTTCGAAACCATAAAACCACTTGGAGGTGAAAGAAGAATCGCTTTTCCAACCGCAACCGACCGGGGCTCATTCATTTTCGAACGAAATGAACGAAACAAACGAAACCCGGACCCGAACGCATCGCACTTTGTTGTTGAGGAAAGCGCGCCCGAAGGAAACGGAGCAAATGGAAAACAGAGGGCCTTCCCAGGAGGGAGGATGACAAAAATGGGAAAACGATGGGTAAGGCGGTCGGGAATAAGCGGTTCCCGGTGGGTGGTGGAAGTCTAACGATGTTCCCTGTATCATTTTAAATAGATGAGCATGGAATTCCAATGAGATTTTTCACTCGGCTATACTTCCGTTCGCTTCATCACTTCCCAAGGCCCCTCTCCATCCTGGCGTCCTTCGAGCTTCCTTTCTACACAAGCGAAGCAGTATTTTGTATTATGCTCGGAAGTGCAGACGCCTCGACACACACAAAGGGGACTAGGAAGAAGATGTATCACTTACACTCTGTTTGTTTATGAAATTAGAGCTTTTATTTTGTGCCCATTCTCGTTCTCGTGTGCTCATTCCTCTCTCTCTCCCCCTCTCTGTCTCTATTCAACTCTCTACTTTGTTCAGTTCATTTCCAGTACGTTTCATCCACGATCACAGTCGTTCTTCCGGGTCGCGTCATTTGCATCGACATACAACCAGTTTCCGGTTTCATGGATCGCTTCTTGAAGCTGCACACGTGTGATAAGTTTCAAAACAAAATTTTCTTTCATTTTGCTCAACGGATATATCTTCAAATAGGTATAATAATTATTTAAAAACCATTAAAATATCCTTATTCAAACCACCTCACAATGTAAAATCTCTCGGGCAAAATGTAAACGAGAAACCAACTTGTTTTACCCTTAATGCATCAGTATCAGCCAGGATAAACACTTGCTTGCTGCACAGCATGCCCGGAAGCTCGAACGAAACGTAATTTTGCTGCTCGTGTGTCTGGCACCGTTACAGGAACTTCTGCTTCCTGCACAAGTTAGTCCCTTAGCTTGCAGGCTGGATGAGAGACGTGGTACGAGGAACGAAAACGGAAAGCGGAGGTTGCATCCTGTATCAGCGTTTGCACTAAAATGGCACTTTCACATTCGTAGCAGCAATTTCTGCAACATTCCACATGCAGCCACACACTCGTCACCACGATCATCCCATATTAATTCCTTGTCATTTGCCCGCGCCCTCACACACACACACACACACTCACTCACATTTCTCAACTTCCAACCACGTGCTTCTGTACGCTTTGCGAAACATTTGCCATTCTCACCAATCCAAGCACTCCTTGGGCGGAGTGGAACATGGAGAATATGAACCATAACTCGCCGTTTCCCTCTTTACTTTTCTCATTTTGATAGCGGGGTACGCCAAATTCATCATTTTTGCATTCGTTTGCAAGAGTTTGATTTAGTTTTTTCCAAGTGTTTCTCGTTTTGTTTCGCCCACACTTTTGCCACACGCGGGGAAAATTATGCGAATGTTCCTTCAAAGAATGGTAGGGCGCTAATCAGGGTTGCTTCCGGTTCGCTAGTTGCCCTTTTGTTTCATCACGGTGTTTTATTTTTTCGTGTAAGGGCTATGAAATTGTGGTAGGAACAAGAAAAGCGTTCATTTCCTTGCTTCATCCATCCAATTGGAGCAATTTAGTGCCTCCCAGATATTTCATTTTCGTGTGTAATTTTTACAGAAAAATTACGCAACTACATTGTTCTGAAAAATATCGCAAGCAAGTAGAAAAGGACGCAAAATAGTCGCATAATTAGCGTAAGTTGAAGTATAATGCGCAATCCGTAAGCAACTTTTTAAACTGGACGCAACTGAAAAGCTTCGTCCCACAATTGTCCGAATGCACATCCAGTAATAATTGCATACGGCTTGCTGGGCATGTTTTCCAACTTTCCAACCCGTTGCCAAACAACACGCGACTTGACGATTGGTGGGAAAAGTGTTTCGCGCAATCGAGTTCCCGGCCAGCTCGGACCAGACCAGGACCTAGCCCGGTCGGGTGTGTTTGGCGAGGATAACGATGTTATTTTTGTATTTAATCCTCCTCTCGGAGCAGCAAAGGCAGAAGCATCCAACGTGGCCGCTCGGACCAATCTCGGATCAGAAGGGAAATTCGCACTCGCAGCAGCAAGCAGCAAGCACACTCGAGCAACTTTGTTCGTCCGATTTCCGCCGACTTTCCACCGGCGAGCGTGTGCTAAGTGGGATAAAATTCTCCCACATCCGGGGCCCCCGGGGCTCAGTCTCTTGCCCCGGTTTTTTGTTTGCGGCCCGGATTTGCCAACTAGCCACTTGGAGTGTTGAAAAATGTGTGCCGCTTCAAACTTTGTTTCACTCTCTTTTATTTTTGTGCATTCATTGTGTTTTATTTTGGAGCAATTGAAAAGTTCTTTTTTTGGAAACGTTTTCCGGTTGCGAGCACAAGAACACCATTCGGCGTGGAGTCCTTCCGAGCACACAAGCACACACACACACACAGACACAGACATATGACTTTGGCCAAGGCAAGAAAGGGCGATTGCCCAAGCACACTTGAGGTCTCTTTTAGGATAAACGGAAAGGGGTTGGATATGTTTTTTTTTCCGAGGGGCGGAAGTGGAAGCAGCGGCCCGGGTCGGTCACGATACGATATGGCGAACAGCGCAAAGGGGCATTAATAATAAAAACCGACATTCGGGCTAATAGAACATGAGAGCTGCACATGAAATTTATCCGCCTCCCATTCCGAAACCACATAACCTCAAACAAGCGCCCCGGAGTTCGTGATCGGGGTTTTCTTTCCGGGCCAGCGAAACCTCAAAAAGGGGCCTCAGCTCATCGAGTGCAGAATATTGAAAAGTGTGTACGGTATTTTGGGCACCTTTTTCTAAATTAAATATGAATATCGTTTCGTCGAAACGGCCGGCAAAGGAAGGCACGCTTGACCGCGAGACGGAACTAGTTTTCTAAACACGTATATGCAGCGAAGGGAGGAAAAACAAAACCCCCACAAAACCACTAGATAAGAATCCGTGGTTTGCAATAAATCACGTTTTTCAAGTGGTCGAAGGGAGGAGATTAGAAGAGTAGATAGTTCTACATCAAGTGAAGGAGGGTTGATTAAAATTGACCAGCAAAGAAATCCTGGCGTTGTCCTAACCTTATTTCCACCAAAATTATCCAAAAATTCCGTCCATTGGATCGATATGAACGACCGCACCATACGGTTGGACAACAGACTGACAACTTAATAGCATTAATCAAACCAAGCACAAACATTAGGCCAACGATGGGTTCCAATTCGTGACTCCATGAAAAAAAAAGAACTTACCGCCGAAAACTGCTGGCCATGACGAGGAAGAATCGATGGAATTCCAAACTTTTCGATTGATTTGTTTCATTTCCCAAATTGACTGCCCGCAGAGTGGCCGTCGCGTGAGGCTTTGAAGAGCTTTGGACACGCTTGGTTTGCCGGAATGGTGCGAGTAAGGGCGTGATCGCGAGGGGAATTTATTTATTTATATACGTTAGACAACGGTCTGCCTCATGACGGTGGCGATGACGATGATGGCGACCGAGAAGATGGCACCTACGGGTTTGGGAGAAGAAAACTTCGCTCTAAGGGTTCGGTAGGAAGGTCTGGGTGTTTGCAGAACTGGGTGTGGGTAGGTACGCAACGAAAGCAATAATAGAAGGCAGCTAAATGAACCTATATGCCTATTGTTGCAGGCGCTGACAAGGACGACGAGAACCAAAGTGCCTGTGACGAAATCTGTCAGGCCACAAACCGGAAGGCAGCCGTTGTTTGTTTTCGCTGCTCCGTACGCTGCAGGATAAAAAGTGTTTTCAATCAATCGTTTTATTGCCCTGTCGTGGCCTATTCCGCCCAGCCATTCGTCTCTGGGAAGATGTCCTGAAGTGAAACCTGCGTCCTAAGAGCTGTGAGAGGATGCTGTTGTGATTGGATTTTGATAGTCTATTAGGAAGTGCGATAAAAGAAGCCCTACAGGACGCGTCGGTGGGGCGTTTCTAGCTCTAGAGACTTAGAGACGCAGATAAAATACCGAAATAAGGGCGCAGGAAAAGACAAATGTGTGCATATTAGCCTCACGCGTCAACGGTTCACAACTTTATTGAACTTTGGACAACCTTGTCTTTGGCGCCATTAACCGACTTCTCTCTGGTGTTGTTTAAAAAGGAACATCAATTTTACCTTCTTAAAGGACAGTGAATACAGTCCTCCAACCAACAGACACTTGTCTTAACCTCACAATCATGCCGGTGTGGATGCGGCAGTGCAATGGATTTGTCTGCATTGTGCATTATTCATCCGGGCGAGTGGAACGATGACGTTCAATCTGCATCGTAACCGCAAATCTCGAACCTCCTTAGCCACCGGTTGCTCTGGCTGGCCGTAGACAATTCTCCCTATGATTCCTAACCTATATCGCAACCTCACAGCTGCGTTTCGTTCGATTTTACGAGGAGGACGCTGGAGCTCGAATGGTGTCTCGTGTTGGTTTGGAAAGTCCGAGGCCGAGAATGTTGGCCGAGGTGACCATGAAAAATTCATTCCTTCTCCACTGTGGCTTTGCTGGTGGTGTTTGCTCGACTGGCTTACTTTAGGTAGCGTTTCATCGAACCCCTATCACACATACCGGCCGTGTCTTCTGGCCATTCGCCATATTTAATATTCTGTCAGCGAGAACCGCAAACGATCCTCCAAACGGCACCAGAAATCCGATTCCTTTGCCAAGGCTTAGGCAAAGGAAACTTTCTCCAGAATGACCTTCAAAGATGTTCGTGCCGGTCGACGTACCAACGCACGCCAACAGCTTGAAGTGTTATGTTTCCTTCTGCCGACATGTGGGACCGATCCCGGGGCCGACTGACTCCCAGGGAGCACCCTTGGAAGGAACGGAGGTAAATAATTCATCTCCCACAATTTACCGTAAATAATAGAAGCAATTAGGTAAGTTTCCCATCGGCTAGATTAGCGAAAGGGGGATGAATAATAGACGCTAAATTACAGAAGTCATGCAGGGGGAGGGCTGTGAAGGCACGACAGCCAGTGGTGAGCCGTTGAGGTTATGGACAAAGTTTTCGGCATAAAGAGTTGTAACGCAATATGATCGCCATGTTCTTTTTTTTTTGCTTATGACTGCGCGAACAACCAACACACATTTCGCGTTGATTTAATGCGCTTCCGTGTTTTCCGTAGGCGAAACGCACACGCCCCGGCGTTTTTCCCACGACCTTCGCAATAAGTTCCTGGGAACCGCTATTAATAATCCGATTCTTCATACATCCTACAAGTACCTGCTCATTATGGTAGGGATAAGCCAACAAGTCATTCTGTTTCTTGTTTCGTTTTGGGGCCAAATATTCAAAGTAACAGAAACACTTGACACTGGATAAAAATGCAATCACTAGAAGCGCGGACGATGTCGTACTTTCCCTCCCTTCGTACAACAGGTTGAACTAATCTCCAGACGGAAATTACCTAAAGCTCTCGCCGGTGCTTATCGCATTGTTTCATTAGTTATGTAAATGGCAAGGAAAGATAAGGACCCCGTGCTTTGCCGTGCTTCCATTTCCATCCATGGCACGCGAAAAACGGAAACGAAACTCGAGTTCGAGCTCACAAAATCACCACCCTCCGAAATTTAGCCGATTCCGAAGCGTCTGGCCTTTATCCGGCGCGGTGTTGGAACCTGCCTCTCGTTTTCCGTTAAAGAGGCACAAAGGAGGCCCGGAACAACGATCATCGGAGTTGAAAAGTACCATCGGAATGCCCCGGCCCAGGGAGGAACTGGCTAGGGTTTTTCAGCCCAAAAGGGCAATGGAAAACTTCTCATCTTCCATAATCCATTTGAAATCGGCGCTCTCGAACGCCAAAACGGTCATCAGTCGCGCCAGAGCTGAACCTCGAGCCTCGAAAGTCGTTGCCGGAAAGTGTTCTTTGAATCCCCCTGCCGAGTCTTGTGCAGTCCCCTCGTCCGTGACCCGTCCGGGTATTGCACACAATCGGAATGAGCTCGAAATGAGCGCGAAAAGTGCGACGGAACAACCCGAAACACACACAAAAAATGGTCAAACAATTCGACCGGAACTTCCAACCGAGATCTATGGAAATGGAAAGGGAAACCGTGGGTTGCTGGGTTGCTGAAGGTAACAAAAAGGCTCCTGAGGAGTCAGGTTTCGGGTCTGTGTGTGTGGTTGTATCTGTGCGTCACTACCAAATCGCAATTACAAGTATCCTTCCACTTTGGCCAGCCTCGCCAGCCTTTTTAAGTTAATCAGTCGAATGAAACGCTAGAGGTTTTTAGGGAAGAGATAAAAAAAAAGCACGACACGGTCCTATGTGGACGGACATAATCAGAAACATTTGTACCACGGGCACACACACACACAAACAAATACAAACTCGCCTAAAGGCCGAGCACCTCGAGGTTGGGTGACTTTCTGTTTCGCTTGGACTGACTTCTCCAGCAGCGCGCTCCGCTAAAGCCGTTCTGTCCGGAATTCTGGCTATTAATATTCAAATTAAGCATCCTCCCGGCGCGGGTTTGTGTTTTCGGATTCCCTTTTCTCCCACGCCCCATCACTTCAACGTTGTGTTCACTCCCGAAAGCTTAAGAGAGCGGAAAAGATGGAATAATAATCATAAATTTGGGGCTTTCTCTCCACAGGCGCTCGCGCGTCCAGTGGATTTTTTTCCGGTTTTTCGGAAGACGACGGACATCCCGTGGCTTCTAGGTTTCCCCCTCAACCTCGTTCGTCCTTGCGACCTGGACCACGGTCCAAAGTAAACCTTGGTACCAGCTGAGGTGTGTCCGGTGAATATTTGAATGAAATGGCGTGTCAAAAACCGGATAAGAGGAGGACACCCACTGGTGAGGTCATGGAGAAAAGGATACGCCATGTTGGCCATGGCTTTAGAACCCATCCATCGTGGAGCGAGTGGAAATGGAATCCACGACCTGCAATCCGTTCTCGCTGTTTAAAGTGTCTTTCTCTTGTTTTCGTTACGTTTCGAGGAAATTTTTTAGCACCACTTTTCGCAAAAATCCGTTGGTCTCCTTTTTTTTAAGGTGTCTTCGCTTCCAGCGCGGAATGTTCTTATCTTTACTGAGGTTGAGATGACCCAGTGCCACCTTTTTGCTTCAGGGCAGGAACAGGCACCTGTCTTGCAGTTTAAAACTTTCATCTCCGCATTGCCGTTCCCCCGAGCTCCTGCCGTTCCAAGCAATCCGCGTAATGTAGTCTTTTAACTAGCCTTAGCTCCCTTTTTCGCCATTCTATTCAATTGCCGCGGAAAAGAAAACACTACGCGGAAAGCCACTTTCTCTTTTCATTTCGCATCCACCAGCTCGTAAACAGGGGGAATTTATGGTTAAGAGTGTTGCAACAGCATCACTAACCCCATTGGAACCATCCATGGGGTGGATTGCGTTTCCCATCCCGTCCGGGGTGTTCGAGCTAGAAATGAGAATAAAGTCACCGACACGAACTTTTGCACACTTTCTCCTATACTTGGGGGTATAGGCTGTAAATGTCGGTGCCTTTTTTCGGCGCCGTCCGCCACTCGGGACACCGACAGCAGTGCCAAGCTCTCAAGCTAAGGCGTTGCGGAAAATGTAATTTGATTGCCCTAGCTGGCTGGCGGGAGCTATGACCGGAGAAGTGAAGTAGAAAGTTTTTCCCACCGCTCGCCCTGCCCGGAAAGCGCAGTTGGACCGGGGGACTAGTTTTGGTAAGGAAAAAATAAAGTTTTTCTCCTCCATCCAAGTTCTTATACACCCTTTCCGCGGGAGGAAAAGGGCCAGCATCGTGACTGAGCGATCCTTAAATTCTTATAAGAGATCGTTCTACTCACTCGTTGTGTGGCCTTGGCGTCGAGGGTTGAAAACGTGACGTGCTATGGGGAAAACTATTCTATCTCGATCGTCCTGTACTAACAAGACCACTGCGAAGGGTTTATGGGTTTTAAAGGGGAATCCGAAACTGATGTAAATTTACGATGACCATTTAACGGTTGGTAAGGGTCCCTTTTCCCAACGGAGGTGTTTTTCGTTGATTCCGACAGTCAAAGTAGTTTTCTAGGCTGTCCGGAAGGGTTGAGAAAAGAGAGATTGGATGGTAATCGATCGAAATCAACAAACGCGGTTATGACCAATTTTTAAAGAGTAAGTTATAGAATCAATCAAAACTAAACTGATCTTTCGGATTTAAAATTTTTACGCATTTTTTTTTTAAATAGAACAATGTTGTTCCAATATTTTCTTCCTGTGG
Source organism: Anopheles coustani (assembly GCF_943734705.1). Classification (NCBI taxonomy): domain Eukaryota; kingdom Metazoa; phylum Arthropoda; class Insecta; order Diptera; family Culicidae; genus Anopheles; species Anopheles coustani. Next base: position 2,658,977 of record NC_071288.1, read on the forward strand.
ATTATGCGCCATCATAGAATCGCATGGTCTTTTAATAAAGGGGTCGACGGTCACCAAAGTTGGTCCGGGCGCTAAAAATGTAATATCAATCCATTATTACAATTTTTAACTGTACGTTTAAATGACATGAATTGTTTCATAGTATTCATCGACTTTTGGCGAAATTATTTCAATTGCTTGATTTGCACAAAATCGGTTCATAATCGAGGTTAAGCAATATTCGCTACAGCCACTACTTGTCAGTTGGCTGATAAATTATGCACAAACATAGGTGCAGTAGGCTTCTTTGGTGGTTTAATCAGGGAAAATGTCTCTTTTTTCTCTTATTTTTAAAACATTCTTATTTTCCACTTGGTTATATTGGTAAAATTAATGCTAGCAATTGCAAATAGTTGGGAAAAGTAAACAAAATCATACCTAACTGTCAAAATTATACCGTGACCTGCAGCTCTTTCACCGGTCTTGATTCGCGATAGTAAAGTAAGAAAAACATCATTTTTCTGAGTCAGCTTCGTGACGAATTTCAGTCCGATTCCGGTGTTTATTTCACCTATTTCTTTACCGTACCATTTCTTTTCCGTAAACAGATCACATTACGGGCGTAGAACGAAAGGATAAGAAAACATGGCCGCAACTCTAAAGCCTTATCTGACGGCCGTCCGGCACACCCTCACGGCAGCGATGTGCTTGAGCAATTTTTCCTCCCAGGTCGTGGAACGCCACAACAAGCCGGAGGTCGAGGTGCGTAGCAGCAAAGAACTCCTACTGACCCCGGTGGTCATTTCGCGAAACGAAAAGGAGCGCGTCCTCATCGAGACGAGTGTAAATTCGGTGCGTATCAGCATCGCGGTCAAGCAGGCGGACGAGATCGAGAAAATCCTGTGCCACAAGTTCACCCGGTTCATGATGATGCGTGCGGAAAACTTTATCATCCTGCGGCGGAAACCGATCGAGGGCTACGACATCAGTTTCTTGATCACGAATTTCCATACCGAGCAGATGTACAAGCATAAGCTGGTTGACTTTGTCATTCACTTCATGGAGGAGATCGATAAGGAAATCAGCGAAATGAAGCTCGCCGTCAATGCACGAGCCCGTATCTGCTCGGAAGAGTTCTTGAAGCGGTTCTAAGGCACCAAAGCCCGACAAATGCACTCCATGAAGATTATTCGACTAGTATCGAAAGGTATTGGGGATCGGGGTCTACCAGTGCAGGGAGCCAACTGTACTAAACTATTTCTTTTCGTTTTCAGCATTTTTAGTTTCGTTGCAATCTAGCCAAACGAGTTAAGGATAAATGTGGAAGAGGAAGATAGGTTAAGAAAAAATGTATTAATCCATTCGGATCGCATCGGAGCGTATTCCAAGCACAGCAAATATCAAAGCCGTAAGACATTTGGTTCATGATTTTATCTACCATAGAACTTCCCTACGATGAAGAGAGTTACGAAGAGACGGAAATATAAAGTTTATAACACACAAAAAACACACGAATCCGCCCGTAGAAATTCATGCATTTCATCATGATTGGATCACAAAGTTCCCTTACTCTATACGCTGCAGATCAAACTATTTGCCATTACTTGCGATTTTTCTTTAGGCTGAACCCTTCTCCCTGAAACTCTTCAAACTTGTTCTCTTCCAGTTTCGTATCGTTCTGCTCTGCCTTTCTTATACTCCGGTCAAACCGCAGTAAACCGAACGGATGTTCGTAGTCGGGAATTCCACGTACATACGTTTGCCTCTGTGCTTGCGGAGCATCGTTGGCCCCATTGTCCTTCTTCTTTTTGCCATCGAGTCTCGTGCCCTCACCTTTGAACGCTACAAATCCCGTTGGTTCGGGCATCAGCTCCGTCGGATCGATGGTCATCGGTTCCTCTTCCTTCTCCTTCCTCTCTGGCTCGGTGTACCCCACCGGAGGGGCGAACTCAACGTTCATATCACATTCGATAATTGTGACGGCAGGACCGGGCTTTGTTTCCAGCACCGAAAGCTCATACGTGGTGTTGTTGTACTTGATTGCAATCAAATCGCCCGTCGTCAGACAGGCAAAGTTCCGCAGACAATTCTCCAGCACTGCCTTCGGGTTTGTAATGTCCAAAAATTCAACACTCTGTGGCTGGAACTTTGAGTAAGTCGCCACCGGAATGGACACACTCTCGATCTCTACCATATCCCCTTCGTCAAGCAGCAGATTGTGCATCATCCAGTAGGGGATGTAGATTTTGCCTTCGTCAGCAACAAACTCGAGCACTCCTGCATGTGTGCTACGGTTAATCGATGCATTTGTGAGCTTGAATAGCATAGGGTAGACCACATTAAGCCTCGTCAGCTGATCGAGTGCCGACGGTGGCATAATGATTTTACCACCATTCTCCACATCCTGTCTTTCATTGCCCGGCAGCATCGATACCGAGTAGCATTTGTACGTGGTACTGAACGGACGGGAATGATCCGGAAACATCATATTAAACCCGTTGAACTGAAACTGAACAAAGCCCATCATTACATTGCGCAATAGAGACGCATCGATTCGGAGCTCCAGCGCGTTATACGTACCATGCTGTTTGATTTAACTTCTGCTCACACCACGCTCCTAAAAGGAAATCGAAAAAGACACCTGAGACAAATATCCAGTACCAATTTATGAACACACGCAGTTGGGATGATGACGATCCGTTTTGCATCAAATGTTGCTTTGGAATAAACAAATGAAAAAAGTATCGCAAATGTTTAGTCTGCGTCAATTGACAGTTGTCATGTTGTCAAACGTGAAAGGTTTCACATTCTGCCAAACGTCTTCAAAACGCCAGTTGATTGAAATATTTCTTTCTATTACATTGGAAAAATATTAAATATTCGGCACTCGTGTGTTTGAGGTTTTAACGTACAAACGTACGGTTGAGGTTTTGCTTACTTACCGTAATTTAAACAATTGTAAAACTACTAACGCTTTCGGCCGATATTGAAAAAAAAATCAAACACAATTAATACTTTTTAAAAATTGTTAAATTATTCTTCACATTTAGCTGTAATACGAATATATACAAAATATTACTCATTGTCCTGCTGCAAGTTGACGCTGCACTTCTTAACGGTTTTTGGTTCCGGCAGCTATCGATCGTAGAAAATGTGTTTTAGGCATATTGCATTCACACTACAGGTATCCACGATCATGTCCCTCTGTTGTATTAGTACGTTAGAAACAGGCTTTTTTCGGCATCGTTCGCTCACATATTCTTTAATTCTTTAGTTACTCGCGCTGGTATCGCGTATAAAGCAGCTCCTTGTATATCACTTGCGTTCGAATGAAAAAGGCCACCGTTATAATGTTCTATAGTTTTCTTTCCGCATCACTCTTGCTTCACGCGCCGAACAAGGTTTCATTTCCCATTCTCTATCACATTTACGCAGCTGTGTTTGCTTTACAACGCGCAAGAAAAACAACCATGCACGCACGCCGAACGCTTCCTCAGCCTCGGTCGGCACGGCTTTGCAGCTTCGCAATACGACGTTAACGATAAGTTTTGGTTAGAGACACTGTACGGGTTAATAGAAGTAAATTAAGAATATCGCTTTGTCTGTAGTAGGGAATAAAATTAACAATACTCTAATCCATCGTCTTGCCGATAGGTTTAAACTAAACGTTTGACTCAGCACCAAACGCTGCTGCTAGGACGCTGCTAAACGTGGCTGTGTCCGATAACGATAACGAACGAGTAGCTACGGTCCAGTGTAGCAGTACGCAACGAATGATTTGCTGGCGAAGATACAAAGTGCACAACGCAACGCCGACAGCAAAACCATTCAACGGTCAAGCGATGACGGCGAGGCATGTTTGTTTTAAGGCAGGATCACTTGCAGCTGCGATTCTGGAGGTTGGCTGGTTTGCGGTGATGGTGTCAAAAGGCTTTCGCAACATCCATTTCCCGTGCACATCCAAAGGTATTCATGTGTGTCATCATAAGTTAAATGCATCAGTGAACGATCAAATTCGGTTGGATGCTACATCCGCAATTCGACTCCGACCTAAACGGGAACCAACCAATGCGTCCTGCCGCGTTTGTTCCGCACCGATGTTCATACCGAGCCAGTCGTTCATCGATGGTAGAACAGATCAAGGAGCCGGCTCTTGCGCCCGCCGGTAGCCGAGCCGCCGGATGACTGCTGGGCCTGCTGCTGCTGCTGCGGTTTTGTACTAGACTCGATAAGCTTGTTCTTCATCTGCTCCTCGATCAGTTCGTGCATGTCAATCTGCCACTGTTCGAGCTGCTGCAGCAGCTCCACCTTCTGCTGGATTGCCTCCAGCAGTTGGCTGTTGGCCTGCATTAGCTCTACCCGGTTCTTGGCAAGCTCGATCTCAGCCTTGGTACGCCGCTCGATGGCAGCGTCACGATCCTTTCGGGCCTGCACAACCGTTTCGTCCTGCGCCAGGCTCGAGTGGGACGCATCCTCGCGGGCTTGATTGCGCTCCTCGATCGTGCTCTGTAGCTCAACATCTCGGACCGATAACTGCAAAAAAGGAAAGATAACAAAAAGAACGTTAAGAAACTTGTACATTATACTTTATACATTCAATGATGACCTCAAAACCTACCTTGCTCTCCAGCTGCATTATGATGTCATTCTTTTTCTTCAGCTCTTCTTCCTGCTCGATCAGCATCGAACGTGTCTGTTCGAACATGGTCTTGAACTGCATCGCATCCAGGTTCATAATGATATGCACGAGCTCATCCGCTGCCGACGATAGCATGCCACGACTGAACTTGTCGTTAACGGTCATGCTGGCACTGGTCGCTTCCGTTACCGAATGTTGCGGTGGCATCGACACGGACGCCATCGTGTTATCGAGCGACGAAAAGGACATATCCGAGTGTAATCCTGTGGAGATTGAGTTGGATGGAAAATGAAGCAATGACCTACTTCTATGATTTATATTCTATCCCATTCCCATGAAGCTTACGTCAATCACTATTCCGGATGTGATCATCCGCATATGATTAACGCCTGGTTTGAACGTACCTGAGTCATCGTCATGGTGAGTACTGCGCAACGTCTGACATAACGTCTTCAGCTGCTTGTACACCGACTGTGCCTCCTTGAGGACAAGCTGCGTAGCTTCGTCCTTCATCCCAGTGTCCTCCTCGTCGCCGTTCATCTCCTGCAGCAGTGACGAATGGTGATTCAACTCGCTGTGGAGTGATCGCTGCGAGTCAAACGACTCCAACCGCTCGCTGAGCGTGCCATTTTCACGCTCCAACCGATCGAGCGTCTGCACCGTCATCTGGTACTTGGTGTCCTGCTCCTTGGTACTCCGCTCTAGGATGTGTATCCGCTCGGACGCCTCGTTCAGCGCGATCGAGAGGTTCTCCCGCTCGTTCGTCGTCATGTGCAGGCGCGACTCGAGCTCATTCTTCTTGTCCAGGATCATGCGCAGCTCGTTCTTCAGGCTCTCCAGACTGTTGACGTGGTCCTGTATGCTGAGCGTGCGCCGATTGCACTGCTCCTTGATCTCCTGCAGCTGCGCCGACAGCTGCATCTCGGTGGCGTTGGACTTTTGCAGCTCGTTCGAGAGGCGCGTGTTTTGCGCCGTCAGCTCCTCGATCAGCATGTTCTTCTCGCGCTCCATCTGGCGCATAATCTGCTCCTGCGCTTCCAGCTTCTGCCGGAACTGCTTGATGTCCGCCTGTAGCTCCAGGATGACGGCCTCATTTTCACTCGAGCTGATTTCCAACTGGCGCTTTAGGATGTACTTCTCCTGCTCCAAATTCTGGCCGGGAGGGAGAAATGAATCAATACAAGAAACCGATTAGCATCACGAGGTCACGAAAGAATTGTTGCCTGAAAATGAGGTCACCGGTGTACACTTCTCGAAACCTTCCGTTAGGTTTCTTCCTTCAACATAAACAACTTGTAATACATTTACTAGCTCCCAATTATATCTCAGTGGCCTTTCTGAATTCTGAAGGTAACGGAACCGGCTACTGATTTATCGTTCTTGAAGCCCAACGCCGACCCAACAAGGGGGGGGGTTTCTAATCTCTCACCTCGCGAACGCTATCATCATCACGTGCGGACCAGGGTCACACTACCTACCATACAGCATTAACCAACCCTTAGCTGGTCAAGTTGAAGTTGGTTAATTGGCATGGAATGTGAGTCAGAACCACCAATAGAGGCAAAGCGGAACTGTTTCATGTTTGTGGAGCAATTGTCTGTGGCAGCAGCACTTTGCCAGCCTAACTGTATGTGTTAATGTTTGTTACTGTCCATCAACCACAAGGAGAACCATAAATCGTTCTAAACAACCAGTTAGTAACAAACAACGAAAAGTAAATAGGCGAAGAAAAACGACAATTAGAACGGCATAAATTCTGGCATGATATACGAGGGAGGAAAGGGGCAATAAATCAAACTTCCCACTGTATTCGGATGCAGAACGCCACTCCCTGTTTAAAAAAACAATGGTGCATCAAATAAACTTCTTACCAAAAACATAATCAGTTTCCAGGTTATGGTGGTGATGTTAACGGATTCTTTACTTCATTAGCATTCCAATCAGTTCCGACCTCCAAAGTCCACAGTTGGCGGGAGTCTGTTAACAGCAAGCAGGCAAACCTTCCCCACGTAAGCAAACCAAACGGTTCAATCAAGCAATTTGTCTAATTTCACCCACAAACCTAGAAAAACCCCCGACAATCTAGCGCCAAATAGCACCACTTTTGCTACACGTTTGAATTAGTGCCAAATCGGTCGATTGGCCATTCGAGGGCAGCTCCGCAAATTAGATCATTATACACATCGGATGGATCGATCGATCGATCGACCGTTCAGACGAAACCGAGGCATCAATTGATCGGTTTTTGCTTCGCCGCGGAGATTCAATCTCGAAGAAGCGTGCAAATTGCCAAACAACATCTCCGGCCGGGAGTCACACTGGCTCTTGAGAGGCTAAGAGGCTTTCAAGGAGAAAACATTAATTAAGTCTCATTAGAACCAAACTCGCTTGCCCGACATACCGTATCGAGAATCGCACAAGTGGTGTGCACAATGTTGCGCTGGTTTGGAAATGGAATTGGTTAAGCCTCCGACAGAATTATCCGAAATCCATAGCCGTTCGGTTCGCCGTTGCATCACACGAGCGGATGGACCAAGGGACGAAGGGATCCAAACCGGACAAAACACGAATTCGATATCCACGATCAGAAGAAATACACTCGAGAAGTTGGCAACAGGTCGAACCGATGTTCGAAACAATTTCCTCCCTTGCGCCAGAGAATGACGAAATCTGCCACCGAAACCAAACCGAACCGAATCGCTAGATTGTCCCGAGTTGCTGCAAGATGATGGCCGGGCCACGTGTGAGGTTTACGATCGCGTAGTTTACTGTTCGAAACTGTTGATCGAATTTGAAATGGAAACATCATCATCACCTAAAGGCGTAAAGCCCAAGAAAGGTGCGGCGACCGCATATCGCACACATATCGCATATCAATCAATAGAGGACGGAGTGTGTGAGGGAAGGAAGGGAAGGGGGGGAGGCTCACAAAAAAAAAACCCCCATCATCCTGATGCCACGCCTCTCTCTCGCGGTTGGCTCAGATTAAATAAAAGTAAAAAGTGAAGAAATCATTGAACCTGTTTTCCGAAACCGTTGACCGAAATGGCCAGGCCGTTTGAGTCATCGTCCCTTCTGGGTTGTCACTCAAACACGGCGGCCACCAACACACGCACCAACGGCGCCAGTTTTGCCAGCAGTTCAGGTTGACCGCGAAGGCAGGCGGCTCACGTCATCCGTTCCTTCGCGTCCGGTAGAGTTATGGCAAGTGTGGGACAAGTTTTTGTTAAAATTAGCACGTTCGCGTGGGCGGTTTGACCGTCGATGGACACGGGTTCGGTTGGCCACTCTTTTCCGGAACTCATGGTGCGGTTGACATGGGGCGACATCATAATCGCCAACACGGATGATTTGCGTATTTGGAACGGCGTTGCCTACTTCTTTTTTTATTTTTTTTGCGCAAATAAAACGTTGTTCTAGAACTTTCCGAAGAGTATCAAACCTGTCGGACGTTTTTGGCATGTTAATTGGTTGCGAAACTTGTTCCTCCTTTCTCAACGTGGTTGGTTAATACATTTTTGGTAAAAACCCAACCTTTTCTTTTAGATGGGTTTAAGTTAATGCAAACGCCAGGGTTAATTTTATCATATTGGTCTTACTTAGAAACCTGTTTAAAATTAACTAACGCTTCCATGGCATGCTTTGAATTTTGAAACTAAAAACTAAAAACAAATTCCACATTGAAATTTTATCCATCGTTCAAGTGAAATTCAACAGTAGGCGGATGAGATAACTTTCTAGAATGTCAATAAAATAATGTTATGGCTAATTTGACTGATGGGAATAGAAAATTAAATGTATGAACACAGTAATTACCTTTTCTAGTGTTAGTTATGGTAATAGTCCATACTAGATCGTTAGTTTTATGAAAATGGGCAAAATTATGGTGGCCCAGTTTTATAAATAATACAATAACTCACATTAATTATACCAAAGCCGAAGCTCGGGTTGGCTCGAGAAAGTTGTACTCGCGGAGTCGCTTTCCACATCCATCCCACACACTCTTGCATCGTCCGCGAACGCGGTCGCTTATCAAAAGAAATTATACATGCGTTTGCCTTCCTCATCAGCTGTTAAAATATTTATCCCTCCACACCATCCCCTTCCCTGCCTCATAGACCATGAGATACGGCGTCCATGCAACGATGTAGAGAGATGGATATCTCCAACACCGTGGTGGCGCGTACCATAACGATCGTGCGCATGCATGTAAGTAGCAGGTTTTGCGTCAAGAACCGTTCGTTATCGCATAGGAGCACATGCAAACACACACAATGTTGGTTACGCTTTGCAATCGCCGGCCGCGATTTTAATCATGTAGAATTTGGCCTCTCCCCGAGTGATGGTATTTGATTTTTAACAATTAAGCTTGTACAATTTTCTGGCCGTATGCGGCACGAACGGGGAGGGTGGTGTACTTTATAGCGCACGGTTATGTAATAAAAAAAAAACAACGGGCCACCGAACGAATGCTCCGCGGTCCAGCGGCCTCGAAATCCCGCCTCTAATCGAACATCGAAGCCACGTACGCACCTTGAGACAAACCTGAGACGGTTACGTGTCTGTATGTGTGCTATTGGTTATCCACCAACGAGGCTTAGAGGAGCTTTTGTGTGAGGATCGCAAGTTATCAATTATCAACGCATAATCAGTCCCTCATTCAGCCGCGTATTTCGATATTACCATTTCCAAATCGATTTTTTTTATGCCCCGAAACATCCAAAGGCATTGTGAGTGTCTCAATGGGGAGCTCAAGTGGTGTCTGCAAACGTCCCTAAATTATTTTTAAAAAAAGTTGATTCGACAACCGTTATTTCACTGCCGTTAGTCCCAAAAATAGTACAATTTCATGCAACATCGCGAAACCTCGGCTCGGCAACACTTTCCTTTTCGAGACGGTTTACCCAAGACGCACCTTAAAAAACTCCAACCCATCATTCCCAGCGTTCTCAACTCAATTGCCGCCAACGGTAAAGACTCAATTTCCTCCCGACACGGCATATGAAAGGCCCCCCCCGGAGAAGGAAGTAACCGTGAACAGAATGTCACCCGAAAACCCGTACAACAACTGACTTCGTCGGGCCATTACGAGAAGCCGTTAAAATCTCATCCCATCGGTGCAAAATCCCCGTACCGCGACACGGATGGCAGGTTGGTTGGTTGGTTGGTTGGTTGGTTTGAAAAAGGCCAACCTGGGAGGCCCCCGTTATGATGACGATGTTGATAGTTACCGGTGGCGTTTGTTTGACGCCGGTAAACAGTGACAAACTACCGCATTCCCTGGCAAACACAATCGCGTACGGGATGGGTCTCATTATGAGAGTGATAGTAAATTGCTCCCGTTATGGCTCGTGGACGATGGAATCAGACTGGAAACGGAGGCGCATTAAATGAGTTTTTGTACTCGGAAAACTTCAGATGAGGGAAGCAAAACGATACATTGTTTTTATATTGGAAAAAAGTGTGCTTTTAAAATTGTGCGAATATGATAGGATACAACCAATTTCAAACTGTTTGCTAGGGCTCTGTATCACTTAAATATAAAATACAAGGACAAACAAAATTGACATCTCTAAAACCACTCTTTTAAAAATCCATTACGAATTCCGTCAACGTTAATCCAGACGGTGGTAAAAATTAATTGTCACTAATATCTTATACAAACGCGATGACAGTTATGGATTTTGGACAAATTCGGCGACTGCCTCGATTTTCTATATTCATTGAGTGGTGCCGATGTTTTGATAATTTATTTTATGCTTTTCAATGCCAAATTTAATTCCACGAGAAGTCTATTGGAGCATTACATCATCAGATTGAAAGATAATGGCAAAAACGACATCGTCATCCTTCCTCGAAAAGTATCCATTTTACTCCAAACCACAACCGGGGGACACAATTCTGACTGACACAACGAAGGAAAGAAACAAACCTTTTCTTATCTCGTTTAGGAGTGCATTAATCTAAAGCGCCTAGCGCTCGGCTTGTGTTCCCGATATGGGCCCGCCAGCCAAAAAGAATTGAATCCGTCCCGTTGACAAGCTCTTTAGTAACCGCCTAGCTGGATACAACCGTGGTTCTGTGTGTGTCGGTTTGATTGTACGCGCAACCGATGGATACGAATGCGAAGGAACGCCCTTCAACCTTAAGCTCGACGTTTCTGCCGTCGAGCCCGGCGAAGGCTAACGTTCTGGGCGATGGAAACCTTGTAGCAAAAATTGGAGAACCTACCGTGAACCCGACAAAGCCCGTTGGGAATCGTCGCCGGTTATGAGTCATTCCACACCAACAAGGCCACGGACCGGAATCGGTCGATGGTGCTTGCGGGTAGAGCAATACGGTAGCCTTTCGGTTTCGAAGGCGGTATTGGGTGCGGCCAAACTTATGCACCAAATAATATTCTTAATGTCACTGCCATCAATCAAGCACCCGGGAGGTTTCCCGAAATGAATTTTAAATTAATGCATACCCTCCAATTGCCTGCAAATGCCTACATCCTGTGTTAGCGGTAGTATAAATTCAGAACTAGAACTCCTGGCCATAGGCCAACCGCACCAACCAACCAATCACCCCCCCGTGACACATGAAATGCTTCAAGGTTAGCTGTAAAAACCACAACGACCGATTAAATAACCTTTTGCAAGTTCGTCGCTTACCCGCGGCATCGCAATCTTTCGTTTCGTTCGCGCTTGATCGACGCTGCCAAGTCGATCGTGTGACTCATCCGGCGCTCACCATTCACGCACATTCGCACATGCGGATCTCCCCCCGATGAGATCAACGCGTCTGGATGGGAGGACTTTCGGTTTGTTTTTACTTTCGCAAGACTTCTGCTTCTTCCCGCCGAAGCGAACTGTGACCTATGGAAGTGAGGTAGTATTTACCGACGATCGCAACTCGCTTTCGACGCAACAGCCAATGATTTCTCGCAAATAATCGTTAGTGATCTTTAACGTCTTCCAGACCGATTTGCATAGTCAACATTGTCCAATCGCATATCCTTGGGGGGAGGATGAAGTCATGTGAAATTATGAAGCTTTGTCATCGGGCTGGAAAACGTCGTGTGATGCCCGTTCTTCGCCCTCGAATCTATCGATCGTAACCACCTTCGGGGAGCGCGCGAACACACACAGCGTTTGTGCTGCAATAGTAATGGCTTTCGTTAACGCCACAACTCTAATTACAGGCTCTTGGGGGAGCGCTTTTGCTAAATATACAGTGTATATAGCCCCCCCTTCTGCCATATAGGTTTATGTGTGCCGGTATAAAAACTGTTTCACCCGCAGCTAAAGGAGGATTTATCCGGGTGGCAAGAGATAGGAGGGGGGAGGGGGTTGTGTGCAGGGAAAGGTAAGCTTGAATTATTTAGCTAATGACTCAATGGCGCATAACGTCATCCGTCTATCCGTAATTCCTTCGAACCTTCGGCTCTCGGTTCCCCACGCGCTCGACGGTGTTGTGTCCGCGTTTTGGTCACCTTCGCGCTGTTTCCTCCCCCCCCCCACCCCTCTCTTCTTGCAGCACACCCCCCTGTTACCCACGTTCCCGAAACGGGTGGACCCTCGTGAGCTTCAAGTGTTGCGAGTGTGCTTCAGGTGGTCAACGCGATCGATTCGTTTAGATATTCGTTTGCTTTGGGAAATGCAATTGATTGGTGGGATTAACTCCATGAAGTCGTCTATTGGTTTCAATGTTCTTCGGCTTCTTTGGTCCCACGAGCGCCACACGTTCAGCGGTAACCTTGTCGTCGAGTTAGAACGCGATCACTCAACGACAAGGAATCAACCAAAGACTAATCCGTTCCTCCCGATTCGTAGTAAAGGCGAATAAAATGCAAAAGCCTAAAACCGGGTTCCGTGTAGAACGAAAAAGCCCACTAATCGAAACTAATCAAATTCCAGTGGATTCCTAGCTTTAGGACGACGAGGCTCTGGCCAAGGAATCACTACAACCGTCAGTCATTGGTTCCGTTCGAGTTTAATTAAATTATCCAACCCGTAAGCCGCGCGTTAAACGAGACAGCTTTCGGTGGCGAGCCCGGATGTTGATAGCATGTGCCTCGGCCGGTTCGGCGTAACGTGACTCTCTCGAGAAGCTTGTTCTTTGTTTAGCAACGACCTATTTCTTCCAACTATGCTCGCGCATGTCGCGAAAGGTTATTTCTGTCCGCCAGCAAGACATCCGCTTTGCCATATGCACCGGTTCGGTCGGGTTCGAAGCTGTCTTTCTTTCTACCACCAACCGTCGAAACCTGTTTCAGACCAAGCTAACCGCAGGAACGGGGAGTTCAGGGAGCGGACAAGAGACGTGTGTCTCGCCCACTCGCGCCCAACACACAACCCCTTGCCGGCTTCCTTGTGTGAATGTCACGATAAAGTAATTCAATACAAGCCCTCCTGGATCGGGTTGACCACGCCATTTCATTCTCGGCGATCTCCTTTCACTTGGCAACGCAACCCATACACGAGCCTTTAGAAGGGATCGAAGGTCTGTGCGGTTGATCTGCACAGCAACCTCCAAGGGGATCGGATACATATTTTGCCGTTTTAATGTAGAGCAACCGTTAGCGGTTGACTTTGTGGCGAGTGAATAATGTTCTTATCAGATTCCCACGGCAGCCAGTTTCAACCATAGGCCACCACTTTTCCGTTCTGCTCACAGCTGCCGAAGCCGAAGGACGGCAAGAGCTCGAGCCCGAAAGCGCCACACTTTGATCTACATAGCGCGGAATGGAACCGAACCGGTTTTTTAACGCCAAATTAACCTTTTGAGAAACCGTCGATCGTCGAATCGAAGATTTGCCAAAGTGAATCTAATGAACTTGGATGAATTTAAAGTGGAGTAAGACATTTCACGATTTACAATAACCGGTGACCTTTGGGCTTAGATTCGGACCAGCAAGGAAAGGAAAACGTTTGCTCTCCAAAGTAAATAAGTGTGACCTACCTCCACCTTCGCCGAGTAGTCGTCGATCAGCTTGTCCTGCTGCTTCTTCAGCTCCTCGTTCTTCTCCAGCAGCGCCTTGCCGAGCTCGGCCGCCAGCAGCAGATCGGCCTCCTTCTGGTGCAGCTGCGCCCAGACATCCTTTTCGGCGACCAGACCACTGTCGGGTGGCCGGGTCTCCATCTCTAGGATGTAGTCCTCGAGGGTGGGCTTCAATTTGCTGTGCGCATCCATTGGGCGATATGAAAATTGACGTTTGGGTGGGGGTGGGGTTTTTGGTTTTGGTTTGGGGTTTTAGACGCGTGTTTGTTTACGGGGACCCGTTGGAAGGTGCCTTTCGAACGCCTTCGGGGTTCAGTTCACAACGCAACGTACAAAGCGATAAGGGGTTTGGTTAGGGAAGGAGTACTTAGTAGATAGCGTAGATGTAGGCGTAGATGAACAAAGTTACAGAATGGCAGTAGTATGTAGTAACACCGAGTTGGTTAGAAGAGAGCTATATGTATGTATGCCGGTTCGGTTGGTTTTTCTTTATCCTGTCGTGTCGTTTCGGGAACCAACACAAGCACGCACACACACGCACACACGCCAGTCTCTCGGAGGGCTTCACGTTACATCGGGGGCAGCACTGCCACCGGGTCTCGCACTGCACTCGCTAGCACTTCCTGCGACATCGGCTCCATGCGTCATAACGGTCCACTCATAAAACACACCGCGCTGACGACGATTAAAATGCTCAAATCTTCACTCTAGGCGACCTACGCGAGCGGATTTGGACGGGGCAGAAGGAAAAGGGGGTTTTGTGCAAAAGGAAACCAGAAAAAACGTCAGTCATAAATCATATCAGAGTGCAACGAAATAAAGGAAAAATGGCGTCCTTATCATACCGACCAGTAATGACCAAGCAAAACGCACCCATTCCGATAAAACCCAAGCACCATCTTACTTTCCTTCTTCTCTTCTCCAACAACTATGTACATTCACAGACGAAAGTTATTTTAACTCCGTTTCCTTCGCAAAGGCGTAGCAAAAATGATCGATAATGATAAGCTCCACCGTCGTGATTTCTTTTGAGTAAATAATTCATATCAAGTTCGAAGTGAATAAAATTCACCAACGCTTTTCGCTTTTAATGTTGTGTGTTTTCTATGAAAAAAACAATGTCTCGAAGAAAGTTTCACTCGGCCCAAGCGGTGTCCCAACGGAATTTCCATCAGCGAACCCTTCTCGGCCCATTTACAACAAAAATCAGTGACGATTTCACGACGACCTTACCAATCAGGAAACCCCGTAGGAAATGGGCAACACTCCTGCCAAAACCATTTAATGAAAAAGCATTTTCCGGCCTGAGGAGGGAACATAAAAAAGAGGCACAATGATTAACACAGAATGTGGAGTAAAATGGCGTGCCCGTGGCAGATGATGTTGTTGGATGCTTCGTGTATTTCATCGGGTTTCGGTTTCGGTTTCCAAGGTGCAAAAAGCGGCCAAACCTGAAAGCTACATCGTTTTTCCTTCCTTCCTTCCATTGCCTCCACCTCGAAATCGGAAGCTCATTTTCGTTGGTGAATCGTTGAACGGCTTTCGGTCACGAGCGGCGTTTGTTGTTGTTCGCTGTTTCGATCGGATGCGCTGCCTTTTTGGATTTCAATTTTTTACAATGACGCGATCCGACCCGTGCTCGGCGGAAGGTACGTCAAGCGGGCAGTAAAAGTGCTTCCTTCCTGCCACAAGTCGTCACCGTCCCCCCCCGGTCCTTTTTTTCTCGATCCGATGATGACCGTTTTGTGAATGATCTTTTGAAGCTGCGAGACGACAGTGTCGATTAAGGCGCTCGTGATCGTGCTTAAGATCACGAAAGCCGCCAAGCTCCATTGTGCTCGAGCACCCGAGAGATGCAACATGAGTCAGCAGAGAGGAAATCGTTAGCGACTTTTGCTTGAAAACGTTTCGATTGACTAACGGTTGTTGTCAAATGCGATGCCCACGAGCACGAGCACAAGATCTCCGCACAAGCGAAAAAGAAGTCGCAACAAAAAAGCCGCAGAAATAATTCAATTGAATTTCTTACCTAACGGCATCGGTAACCGAAACCACCAACCAACCAACCAGCTTCGGTTAGGGTATTTATCAAATTATGATCAAGCTGAAGTTGGAAAAAAGGGCGGCTCCGGGACGGACGGCGTGGAAAAGGGAACCGATCGTGCCGGGGTTTTCTTCTCTCAGTAGTTCACCCGCAATTACCATGCTCCAGTTTGACGACTGCCATTCGATACGTTCGTCCCACCTGCCCCGCCGGGAAAACAGGTACAACTAATGACCGAAAACGCATCGAAATACAACCCCCCCGTTTCGGCGTAACCTGTCCCGGGTGGCAAGTGAAAGGAAGAAAACACAACAAATGGTGTAATGGCGAATTTATCTGCTATCCAAACACGGGAGCCAAAATCACTAATTACACTTATTACTGGCGAAAAGTGAGGCTGCAATAGGAGGTATAAAAGCATCGCCCCAAAACGCCACAGCGTCGCATTGCTTCACAGTAAGTTTGATCGAAGATAGAAAAAAACCCCGAAAGGCTTATGATGGGAAGCCTCCACCGATGTCCAAATCAACCCAATCCAACGTTTTCGGTCGACGATAAATTTATGCGCTTCGTTGCAGTGGAAAAGTTCGTCTTATCAGCTGATGGATTTAAAACGGGAATTTATTTATTATTGAAAACAACTTTATATAACAACGAAACCTATTCGCTATCAATCGTCACGGAAGGTTGTACGAAAACAACAGTTAGACGTGTTTTCCTTTCGTCCTACTCGCGTTAGCTCGTAACACCGCATTAAACCACCTAGGCTAAGGGTTCGAAATTCGTCGACCTTAGCGTGAGGTGGTGAATGAGGGTGGTTGGAAAAATCGAATGTCAAACACCTTTCCGTGCGGAACGAACGCGTGGTGGAGAGGGAAAATTCCGTGCCCTCTAAACAGAGGTTTCCCAAACCGCGAACGATAACGATGGAAAAACTAATCGCTCACCAACGGCGGACTGACCTCTTAACGAGCCCACGGATGGTCTTAAGGCAGGAAAAAAAGCTTCAACGTTAGCTGGGGTTGGTGGTGGCCGAAGGGTAAAAAATAACCCCCGAAAAATTGAACCCACAACGAGCACCGACGATCGGAATCCTCGTCTCCCACCCCAGTGGAAGGAAAACGCACCTCCATCGTGCGCCATCGGATGACTCAACTGGTTGGGCATCGTTCGTTGCTCGTTCGTTGGATTATTTATAGACCCAATATATGCCGTGGCAGTTCCGCTTTGGTGTTTGCGTTGTGGTGTACGTCCACTGGCAAACTTTCGCCATCAGGTGTTGAAGCAAAACGGCCGAAAACATAACGAAAAAAAGATAAAGTAAATGATGGCATCAAACGGCACTTTGGTGTTGGATCGATGCACCTCGAAACGCCTGCGAGTAAACCCCCCGCTTTTTCCGAGCTATTCTTTTATCGCGCAAAGCGCAAACTTTTCTCGCCAAAGCTGACTCACCCTTTGATAACGCGACAAATGTTGGTGCCCGTTTGGTTTTATCATTTCTCATTAGATGAAAGACCAGTCGGACGATCAGACAACGGTATCGTCTCATAAACAATTACATTAAATAAAATAAAACCAGCACCAAACATTCGCCCTCGTATATCTTATCTTGTTTGAGGGAGATAACAAGGAACAGCGGGCTACGATATGGCCAATAAACACACGCTTCGTGTCCAATGTACCGTTTTCCGATCGGGTTGGAACAACTTAGAATGTATTTCGTACAACGTGCCAATCGCAAATGTCCAATAATCGATCAAATGTGACGCGCTCGTTTCGTGTCAATGTCAACGGAGCGTAACGGCGTCGAAATCCCATGTGGACGATCCTTCTACACACAAATGGGCGATTTTCCTAATGAAACCTCCGGGCCAGAGTCTGCCCGGAGGCCAGTGACTCCGGCCGCATGCAACGAGCTGGCCACGAAAGCAAAAAGATCTGATCGACATGATTGTGCACCGCGCACGTGTTCGCGACGGACTTTCGGGAGCGAGATACATATCTAATGATCGATAACGTTTTCGAGGCTCACGAAAAAACGCCCCGCATCCGGTACAAAACGCGACGGAATGGTTGAATTCTAATGAGCACATCACCCCACGCAGGCACGTATGGAGTCGAGCTCTAAACGATCGCTTCCTTCAACGAGGCCTTCCACTTTGTAGTACAATTCTAAAAAAGTGAGCGTAGAATGAAGAATTCACAAGTTTGGTAACAAAAACAAACTCGTTGTAACACCGACATTTGGTGTGGTGTAAGGAGAAAAGAGAGAGGTGAATTGATTAAAATTAATCAATCGTTTGCTAATTGCTGGGCCAGGCCTGACCGCGTTCGCCAGAAGTTGGAAACAAAATCATCCACATGTCCACATACACCGGCCTTCGGAAATCGATCGACTATAAATTTACCGCCAGCTCGCATGGCCTAGATTTCCCAACTTTGCTGGGATTTTGAAAAAAAACCCGATCCGAAACCACAGTGACCCCACACCCCTTAAAATTGGTTTAAAACATTCGCAAAATAAGCGCACTTCCTCGATAGCCACAGACAGTTAAATCAAAACTTTGATGAGAAAATTATAAAGTTATTTTTCAAGAATCTCAACCACGGCCGGGCGAAACAAAATGAAGCTATTTACTGAAAAATTGGTGAATCGCAAGGGAAGTGGACACGCGGTGGCGACGTTCGGTTCGATCCAAGGGAAGGTTGGAACTTGATGGAGCTTAACACTTTAAAGTAACACCCACCCCGCGAGACGTACAAAAACAACCATTTCCCTCGATTGAGACCTCCAAAAAATGGATTGCTTTGAGGCACTGCTGGGTTGGGTTTTTTAGACGGGGCGCCGTCTGCGGAGGTGCGAATTGGACACAGACCCCAAAAAAGGTGGCCTTAAAAACCATTCTCGAGGTCAAATGGAGGAAGAATGGAAGTTGGTGAGAAATGAGGTTGACTGATCAACCGGCGGATCATAAATCAGACCAGGTAAGTTGACACGGTTGTTAGGGTTTAGTTGTTTGTTTTTGATACAATTGAAACCTCTTATTATAAATCCTAAAAGTAACCTTCACAAAAGTATTCAGTTGGACGAACAAATAAGGGTTCATCGAATTCAATATTTTCGCGGAACATAAGCCTACACCAAAAGTAATTGGATTTAGGACACATAGGTTCAAAAATCCTACACCCAGAGGCCAAGGACACCGGAGCTAGTTTGGAAATAGTTCATGCCCTGTATTTTTCGCCCGTGGCCGAAACACGCAACCTGCCCTAGGGCCACTGTACTCGGAGAAACCCTGGCCGAGCTGCCGTGCCATGAAGTGCTCGCAACACACGACGACGACGACGAAGTCATGAAAGTTTCATCGTCACGCATGTAACACCAACAAAACAAATGCGTCATCCTCTACTAGAGTTGGCCAGCATTGAGCCATACACGGACTCGCTTCGAAAGTAAACCCTTCTTGCACCGAGAAAATATAAAACGGGCGTGAAATGAACTAATCACTTTTCTATTAAGCTCACGTTTGTTACAACGCAAGGAAAGCACAATTATTTGAAGCAACTGCCCAAGAGTCTCATGGAGGGAAAGCATTTCCCCGGCGATAGTGAAATTATAAAAATAATATTGATCAATCTACTGGATGATGGATACGACCCAACTTACTGTTCCCCGGAAGTAACCCCTCGCATGGAGTGGTACATTTATTGTGTTGCCTACCATTTCGTCGGTTGCAAAATGTTTACCAAACAGTTTTCCTTCCAACTCGGAAACGGTTAATCACGTTGGTAACCAGCGCGCATGAGGGGAAAACTTTTGCTCCGTTATACAACCACTGACTGAGATAACACCATCGTTAAATGGACTGACACACGTTGAGGCATGACGATCGTGACTTTCTGCCAAGACTCCAAGAGCCCAATGCAAGATCATGTAGGTTTTCGCCCATTGTCGCCTTAAATCCCTTCGCAGGTGTTACTTCATTTTCAGTGAGCATTTTCCGCGCGCCGGAAAACTAAATTCCCCAACATGAATCGGTTGCCCTCTGAAGGGTTCTGTTTGTTTGTGGTCCATCCGTGTACCATATCAATTTATCGATCAAATTTTTTCCACCAGTACCACCATTTTCCACCCGCTTTTTCAAACGCTCCAAGGGGGTGGAGAGTGGCTTGAAGAAAACATAAAACTAGTACACAAACACACCGACACGTGCACGCCACGCCAGAAACTAGGAGACAGAAGAAAAAAAAACCTCCAATGTGCTCCCCTTTGGACATCACAAACAAGTACAGGCACGGAAGGATGGTACGATTAATTCCTTGCTCGAGTTTTGTTGCACCGTACACGATTTTCCGTTTTCCATTCCGTTTCGTTACCGGCCATCGTCTTTTCGGACATTGCAATGCGGTCGCACTTGGCCATTGGCTTCTCGCTTTTGCGGTGTTCTTTCGCGCCCGTACGATGAGCAAACGATTTTTCCACTTTTCCGATGCCCATAGCCCACCGTTTTCACAATCGATTTTCGGGTTCACCATTTTTGTTTTCCGACACCCGTGGTTCGCGGTGGCGTGGGTCTCGAAAGAGAGAAGGCTTGGCACTTCCTTTGTTACTTTGGCTGTGAATTGTTGCTAATCCATTTAATTGCACCCCAAACGGATGATTGAGAAAACTGCGCGGCGCGAGGAGAAAAGTTGCGTGCCGAAGGAGGAAAGAGAGACAAGGGAAACCTTAGCGAAGCGCGGGGTAGAGGGAAAACACACCAACAACCACAACCACAACAACAACAACCACAACAACAGCACCAACAGTTATCGGCGAAACTCTTGCATTGGGATGCGGGGTGTTTTGTTTCTCCACTGCAACCCGAAGCCGTGGTGCAGTCGATTTTCGAACGATTTTTCTGCGGTTTATCATCAAAGTAGGTCGCTGTCGAAAAACTCGATCACCGGGCGGATATTTACACCAGCATACATACAGCACACACACAAATTTACACGCACAACACACACACACAAGCGCAAACAGCACGAACGATCGGAAAACACTTAGCCAGGGAATTGCATGATGATGCGGGGGTTTTCGATGAGTTGGGCGAATTAAGCAAAGTAGATTATTTTTTTTAGTTTAGACTGCTGATGGTGACAGTTTTTTTTTTTTTTTGTACAGGAACTGTTAACAAACAAAACCAAAAATTCACCTCAAATGTTCGACTGTGTTTGGTCCCTCGCGAGGTCAAAGCCTCGGCGGAGGAATATCGCTGGGTTGAATTTCTGCCGCAAAACGGGATGCTTGCGGGATCCAAACACGGAACGCGCGTCTTAGCAACGCCGCCACAACACGGATGGTAAAGCGCTGCGCAAAGCTCGATGTGCTTTCCACCAAAAACTAATAGAAAAAAAGGGAAAACCCTTTGACTAACACAGAACGCGCGAACGAACGCGGTACGGCGAGGAACCACGCTTCGAAGTCGACACTCTACTGACGGCGCAGGTAACGAACGCGAGTCACGCGAGCCTCAGGTGAGAAAGGCCGCTGGTTGCTGCAGCTGTTACGAGCAATGGAGAAGGCGCCCCAGAGAGCCCCGGAGAGCAATAGGGCAGCGAATCCGCGAAGAGAACACAATCGAGCGAACATCGCGGACGAATCGGCGGTTCCTCGAAGAGACTGTAGGGGAAACCGGGGCAATTTACTCCATGGTATTAACAAAAGTCGAAACTCACCAATTAATCATTGTAGGGCTCAGTAAGATCAATCTTCGAAACATTGCATACCATAGGGATCATTTAACAAATTCCATTTTGTTTATGAAAGATTTAACACACTTGGGCACTACAGTGGGCATTTCATCTTGTCACTGTTTTTTCAATACGTATTTTTTTTTTTTTTGTGTAGTTAAACTGTTTGTTTTCACTGATTCATAAATGATCCTGATAAAGAATATGCAAAAGCTAGCGGCTCGTTCAATGGCAACTGTAAGCTATCGATTCATTACTATCTACGGATCTACGCGTTCTATTTCAAATGTTCAAATACATCGAATTTGTTTATCGGTTGTAGTTGTGCCACGCATAATCGGAAGATTACTGTATTTTTCCACATCGTATTTAATATCGCCAAGACTATCGTTAACCGGATCTGCTATATGCATGCATAAAAAGAATTTTCCTTGACAATTTCTATTATTATTGCAATCCTCAATGATAATCTTTAGGATGTGTAAGTTCAGTTTGCATGAATTCAGTATGCAAATAATAAACATAATTTTAGCAATCCTTCACAAAACTGTGGAAAAAGTTTGATGACCTTTGAAACGAATAAATTCTCCACATTTCGATCAAGCGCATTGTGCCCCAGCTTCCCGTACGAGAGCTTCAGCTTGTATTGTTGTGAGCGAACCTAAAGCATATTCCGCGAGAAATGAGGCAGTCCGACGGATGGTGTTGTGTTCGTCTTGCGGCGCCAAAAGAGTAATGGCGACAGCACGCGAAACTCCCAATAGTTCCGCATTTCAGGGAAGTTTTTAATGTTCGGCTCTCGAGTTTTCTACTTTAGCGTCCACTGACGGTATAATCACACAACGTTCATAAATTATGCTGGCCTTCCGACCAGCTCGTGTGCCATAAGGACATCCATCCTTGAATGGATGCCGTAACATCCGATGTGTCACGCTTTAAAAGCCCACTCGATCACATGTTTCTCTCAGCGTCTTCCTGCAGGTCTAGTTCAACTCTTCTTTGTGCAGTTCTGAGCACGGTTGCATGCAAATTATCACAACCTCAGTGGTTCACATGTCCACCGCATACAATCAACATTGGAGGTCTCCACAAAAACAGCATTCTATTTGCTCCAATTAGAAAAATAGCTTCCTCGTCCCGCGCGGATGTGCCAATATACTCGATTGCTGCGGTATCATAACCGACGGAAGAATGTGTGTTCTGTTTTGTTTCAAGTCACGTAATGCGTCACCATGGCGACAGACAACGCTGCGACCAGCATTACACAAGGGACGATAAAATTCGGCGGAAAACCTTGGCCCTTTGCGATAAATTTTGTTCATGTTTCCAAATGGAATATTCACTTTGCAGAAGCCATGTTCCAAACAAATCAGAATCAATTCTAACCACATCCGAAAATACCGCGATTCATGGACATTCTATTACTGAACAAATTTCATCATTCACCCCATCGCTTCCACCGTGGTTCCACCCCTCGGCGTCGTTCCTTCCTCGTGCTCTCGGGAGGCAGTTCTACGTGACTAAGCATGGTTAGCTTGGTGGCGACCAGAAGCACTCTTGGGGCAGACTCCACAAGCCTCCCCTGCGGCCAGCCCATTATCTCCCTCACCTATCCCACACTCCTACCTCTTCCTCGGAGGGCGAACGGATGAACGTGCTCATAATGATCGGCTCAACAAAAACCCGTTTCGCGCGCTGTGAAACGAATGGGAGGCCGCTTCGTTCTACGCGGGTTTGGGCTCGATTTGGAGACGGAAATGGCAGGAAAAGCCACACCATGGGAAACAAATCGCGACCGAAACGCGTGGCGGCGGTTGCCGAGCAGAATGAGCCCGATCTGGCTTAAGGTAACTTCGGCTCACCTTGAACGGAAACTGTGGTCCATTGACAGCGCTCACTGGTTCCACTGGCTTTTTATTCCCCCGCTTTGTTATTCGTTGCGTTGGGTAGCATTTTTGGTGTACTTGTGGACAATTTAGTATATGCGTGAGTATTTGACGTGTTTCACGATCACGTGCAACCCTCCCGTCTATTGCGTTGGGGTTCCGTTAGGGCACCCGAGGGCTCCGACGGAACTGTGAAGATCAACCGATCAGTCTTCTTCAATCCGTGGATCGCAATCGCAACCGGGGTGGCGTTTTGCGTCTTGAGCTTAATTGCCTCCACCAAAGGCTCGTATTTCTAAATCTGCCCCAAAGCTCCCTTTGCCCAATTCACGCGCCGTTTGCGTGTTTTGTTTGCCATTGCGTCCGGCTGCGCAACATTCCTAAATCATCTTCATCTGCGCAAAACGCCAGACAGCAACCGAATGCGGCGCAACCGACCGATTTTTCAGCCCGCCAGATGGCATCACACCACGATGCGAGATCGTCCATTGTTAGCTGATGGCGGTGGTGCGTTTTCCATCATTCGCACTACCGTAGGCTTTTCATTTGCGTACTGTATCCTCGGTTGGCTGGAGCAAGGCCTCTTTTTCCAGCAGCCTTATTCAAATCCACTGTCAACCGTTTCGAAAGCGAACTCTAATCCGACCGAGTGCCGTTTGAAGTATTGTTTTCGTGACACTTGCCTAACGTGCAAAACAACAAAACCATTTGTTTGCACCTTTTCATTTTGCATACAGCGGGATGGTTTTTTTCTCCCTAGGAGAAAAGTTCAAACAATCAAGCAATGACACATTCGCTTTGACGATCTGCAAGCAACGTTTTGCTTGGACCAGTTTCACAGATCATGATCAACTCTTGCATGGGCAAATTGACTTCCTCCAAAAGGCCACTTTTGTCTCAAAGAAAAAACTATTTTTACGATTTCATTGTATTTAAAACATAGTTTAAGTACGATCTTTTACAATTCAATTGATGAGTTCATAAGAGACCAAAATTATCTGACCTTTCTTGGTTATAAACAGAACGTTTCCTTAATTCCAGCAAACACAAGATAGTAATCCTGCGCAATTTTTAACAATCTCTTCCCATCACACGCTTACAACTCCGACCCGTTAGACAGTCATTAACCTTTCTGTGACACAAAGTTGTTCGGTACAGAAACGGAAGAGCAAATGCCAAATCGACATACGTACGTTAGAAAACAGACCTCTTAATATGTTTCTAATTACAAACAGACAACAGTTTCTGCCTCAAACGTCCGCAAACCGAGACGTTCCCCGTATCAACTCCAGACACATGTTTGACGATTCATTCTCGCGTTCAACGATCGGCCATTAAAAAGGCGTAAACTGTAAACTGTCTGCTCGGTTGGTTGTTTTTTTTTCGGGCCAACCGTTTTAAATTCCACAGAGTGCTTCTGGGCGCGTTTGGTTACGCAGCGCTGGAATTGGTTGAAACGAATGCTGGTCGGGGCCAAAATGGTCGCTTTGTACCGCAAGGCAGCGAAATATGATTACGCAAAACGGGAAGCAAAAATGTTTGCCCGAAAATCGGCGATATCGAAATATTGCACGCCCCAGGTTTGCTGTGGCCAATCGATCATTTACGATTAATTGAATCAACGAGAAACGCTTGGGCCGGTTCTGCAACCAGCTCGGGGATCGCGGTGGCTAACTTTGGCAATGGCCACGATGGAAGATGCATCTTTCGCCGAATGCGAGATGTACGCCTTCATTCACCGGAGCTATCGAGCGATCGAAGCTTCTGGCCTCCACATTATGCAAGTGTTGCCAAATTAGCATCGGGCCAAACATAACACATTTGCATGCAATTGACTGTCGGCGAGGGAGGGAGAGGAAGAGTGGGACACGGGGGCAGTCCTCTCAGATCCATTTGCACGATACTGCGTTCCAAAACGCGTGAGGGAGGGAGGCTTGAGGCGAAAGGCGCCCACAAACGAATCATAAATTAATGTTTTACCACAACACCTTTTGCATGGTTTTTCCTGCGCGGCCACTTTCCTCCACTCCACGCAACCCGAGCTCCGGATACAACCCTCACCCCGCTCGGGGTGGTTTTGATCGACGGAGGTCATCGTGATGGAATTGGAAAAGTGTATGCACGTTCATCACATTGGCACATTATCCGCCAGGGTTTTGCATCGCGCGCCACCGCCCATATCCAGCAACATCATGCCCATCATCAACATCAGCATCTGCATGTGCACACAATGGCCACATTTACTCAACACAGCCCATTCTGCCCAACCGTTCCATCAACCATAACCTTCCCTCGCGCGCCTTCTCTTCTCGGTTCCTCCAGTTGACCCGTTGGCTCGGGAAATGATCGGAGGCGGAGGATGTACGGAGTGCGGAAAATTTCATCTCGATCTGCGGGCCCCAAATGACCACGCGTTCGATCAACCACCGGTAGCCTTTGCCGTGAAATGAAGTGTAGAAGGTAAAGGAAAACTTCACCACGGACGCGACGCGGATTGGCACTCGGTTGTCCTCGTCGGGGGTTTGTTATTACCACGTGCCAAATCGATTAAAGCTTGCCCAGCTGGCCCTCGCTGGAGGCCAAGAAGATTGATTTGATTCAAAAATGGTACATTGAAGAAGTCGACGCCCCCGTGGGTGCAATTTGAAATGAATTTCAGTCAATAATTCGATTAAAGCAATATTCTTACATTGGTGGATGTTTTGAGAGACATAAGATAAATTTTTCACACCTACCATGTTTGTATTAAAGGTGCATTTGTTTAATCCATGTTTGAAATGCATCTTGTTCGAAAATGATGAACCTTCTTGTATGAAAATACCAAAACGTAATCATACCATCTTTTGCTTATAGCATTGTAATTGAAATTTGCACATTATCGGTAAGCTTTTCCGCTCCTCATCTGCTCTATTAAAAACAAGGAAATCTGCATGCTTTGAGGAACTAACAACGTTTTTGCTCGGCAAAGTATCTTTCCATTATTGCAATATTCGCCATTTCCACGCCCGAGGGTTTGTCGCTTCCGCTATCATTCAGCTCTATTATCGTTTCTCACCGCTTCTCCCGCTTTTCTTGCGACCGGATGGATGCGAATCTTTGGGTCGTGTCTGCTTCGCAAAAAAAAAAAAAAATCCGACCACCTGATCCCCAATTAGTTTCCATCAAATCATTATGAAACGATGATGATGCTACTTTCCGTCCACCGTCTCAACATCTTTCGGACGTGCTCGAGAGATCGGTAATTTGTTTATTGATGATTAGAAAAACACTTTCACGCCTCACTGAATAAGATTTTGTTTGTGTGGCCAACAGTAGCTGCGGCAGTGAGAGTTCTTTTTAAAATTCCACTTGTACTTTTCTCTGGCACTTCAACAGAGCCTGTGAGAAAAGGCAATCCTTTTTCCATTCTCCGCGAAACAGAAGCCACCTATCACAGTAATAATATGTACTCAGCGGCGGATCGTGAAAAGACCTACGATAAAAAGGTCCGTTTATGATAGACAGCAGTCCCCTGTCTCGATCGTGTCTGCCTCGAGCAGCTCCGTGTCGATCCGATGGCAGCTCATCATAATTTGATGCACCACTGTGATGAAACCCGATTCGTCCGTCGGGCGGATTGCATCAGGCGCGATCGAGCGTCGCTGAATGGACGGAAATGGTAGATAAAAATTCGAAAGACAACATAAACATGCCCAAGAGATCCATTTCCGTTCCACCGCCGGTGGGCAATAAACCGCGGACGGTTCGGAGGCTGTGGCAATTAAAATGCAAACTCGCAGAAGACGTCGATCGTCATGTACACACACACAAACACAGAGAGAGAGGGGCAGGAAAGTGACGCAATGGCGTGCCGCACATTTGCAGCCTTCGACATGCACTTTTCCTGTCGATCACGCACGGTTCTATTTGGGCATGATCGGAAGCGAGCGAAGGGCCGGGGGAATGCAAATGGTAGTTGCGGTCACAGACACTTTCACAAGACACGACACAGGCAGGCTATGGAAGGTAAGGCCACTAATCTCATGTGTTTGCCATGCGTTATGCTTTACTTATCACTTTCCCGTTCATCCACCGCACGAAGTTTCGCCCATCGGAAGGCCATATTAATGCTTACGCATAGGAAATGGAAATAAATGCAAACTGCTTTTCCCGAGCGAAGGGTAAAATTAGGGCTTCCTACGCGCGTACAATTGTCGATAGTTTGTGTAGCAAAGAAAAGCACCTATTGCTCCTATTGCTTCTTACTGAATTTAGGGCCCGTTTCGATTCCTTCCTTCCTTCCTCTTCTTTCACTAGCAGATGGGTGGGAAAACTGCCGTTCGGTAGTTGAAAGGTAATGGTGCACTCGAAAGGCAAATAATGTTTGCCGCAACAACGAGACGACGACAAAGACGAAGAGGCTCGTTTGCTCGCAGCTTTACAATGCGCACGCGGTCACAACGAGATTCTTCATTTCCCCATTGCGCCTTTCGAACTCATTGGCCATGAAACAATTTTCTTGCTATCTTCTTCCTGGGTACCTGTGCGAGAAAAAAAAACTAAAGACTGGAAAATGCATCCGAACATCATGTGGAGGAAAAGAAAAGATGGAAACTAACGTTGAAACGTGCATTGCATGTGCGGGGAAAAAACATGCTCACGTGCGTATTTGCAACGCAGCATGCTTTGATGCATGCAGAGTGGATTGAATGGTTTCTAGATGATTGATTATTTACTAAACTTGCTGAAACGTAGATGGCATATACCAAAAACGGGATGATATCCATATTTAATTTTACTGATGTTTGTTCTTTCAATGTTTTTTTCAGTTTTCTTTACCTTATAATCTTTTCAAACCAACGCTTAGGTGACGCTTATTTTCAATGAATCCTCCACGAAACACTTCACCTACAGGTAATAACCATAATAAAGGTAGACTACACAACCATTTAGTACCGGCACATGACAGCGGGTTAAAAGCGGCGTCATGCTCTCTGGAACCATAACCCTTTTTCGGCCACCGTGTGACGGAACGGTTGCTCGGTGGTGGCTTCAGTGTGTGATTTACTAGGTCATACCGAACCTAGGCCAGCGTTGGGAAATCCTGTTCCATAGCGTGACTTCGCACTCGGCTCGGCAGTTTGTTTATCTTTTCCTGAGAAGGAAAGCCCGACCACACGGGAAAACGCAACTAGACATGCCCATTCCCACAACCCAATGTTGGGGCTTTAAATTGTTATATGGGACGTCAGTAGATAGACTGTTTTTGTGACCGATTCGGGAATGGGAAAGGGTGAATGTCCGTGCCTTTGCCAGTTGATCATGAACTTGTTTGGCGGGTCGTTAATAACCCCGAAATTCCACCCAAATTAGGCTTTCGGGTGGTGTCAGCAATGCACGCAGATGCATCTTTGCCATAACAATAGAGTTTTAGGGGTAGATAGCCCAATGTACTATTTTGACCCCCTGCCCTGCACTCGCGACTACACTCCCAAAGTAGTCAAAGGGTGCACGCCAGTTCCCAGGATTGTTGACGATTGTGGTTCGTGCGTCCGTGTTTACCCATGACGCACCCATTTTCCCCTCACCGGTTGGAAGTAATTAAGAATTTTTATTTCAATTGTCTACCGAATTCGACAGACATTTACGCTTTTCCACTTCCGCACCCAGCCCAGGTGGGAGGTATTTCCTTTTCTTGCAGTGATTTTCTCGAGCCTAATAAAGCCCTCTCCCGGGCGTTTTTTCTCACCTTCGCATCCATTTTATCTTTTGAAGAAAGTTTTCTCACCACTGTCACAACCCCATGGTGTTTCTACGCACGCGACTTTGAATGGAGACCGACTACCAACTGTTCTCAGATCATCACTTTCTCTTTTGGTGCGCATTCAGGTGTTCGCAGCTAAGAATTACACTGTGTTTTCCCATGCACACTTCATCGAGCGATCGCCCTACGAACATCTGGTTCGAAAGAGAGTGAAAAAGGAAAACCACAAGAGGAAGAAAAAAAAATTAAACCATTTCCTAGTTGAGCTTCAAAGAAACCACTACCACCGCCGAGATCCGTTTGCTAAATTGTTGCACTAACGAACACAATTAACACTCGATAACATCAAGGATAAACCTTACCGGACGTAACATAACCTTTTTTAACCTTCTTGAGCTAAGGTAAAGGGGTCGAGGGGGAAAAGACGAGCAAGGCTGGTTCTTCAAGCCATAATGTTTCCGCGATGAAGCACCCCACCGGCTTGGGTAAAGGAAATCGATCATTTACAACCAACTGACCCGACGTCAAATGAACCGTTAAATAGTTATTCACTCTTCATTGCGTTGCCTTCGTATATGAGCATCACGGGGATTCTGTTTTGTTAAGTTTATCTATTTTTGTTTGCATTGTTGGTCTGACCTAGGCCTTTCCAAGCGAGCCGCCTTATGTTTCATGACCTCTTATTGTAAAAAAAATAACGCGTCCTTCAGAGGAATGCATCAACCGATAAATGCACGATAAGTTGTATTTGCGTATTTTGTGAGTCTAGGGGCATAAGAAAACATGGTTTGAATATCAAACGGTCGACAAAAGTCATGATCAGGATAGAACAGTCTTAAATATTGTAAGGAAGTAGATACATTGTACGGGTGAACATATATTTTGTCCGTGAAAACCTTGTCTTGACTATTTGCAGGATACTCTATTGTACCATAATTTAAACGTTTAGTTTATGTTCTTTTTTAGTTAATAGTTAATTACGATTTTGCATGATTCTATGTGTGAAACAAAATGAATCTGAAATTATAACAAATTTTTTTCTTACATCAATTCAGCTAATCGAACTTTACTACTGTTTTTCTATCGGTAACAACATATTTTGGCTAACTTTACCAACACCAGACATAATACGCTTGTAGTTTCAAATACCAGACCACTGTAGTAGCTCTCATGTCGAAATGTGTTCCTTATGTGCTTATACATCTTAAAGTCGGAGAGGCTTTAGTAGAAAAGTGCATGGAGACGGTGCGGGGCCGTTGTTATTAACTGTGCACTTGGATTTTCGTTTGGACGCTCGACTGCAAACTGCAACAACCAACAATTTTCGCAATCAAAGTGTGTGCCCGCCCACCTGCCCTTCCGCTTTCCCCGCCCTCGGCGCTGTGTCTGCCTGACTTGTGTCCAACTTCAACCGCGACCGATTGTTATTTTGGATGCACTCGAGTGAAAATGCAGCTAGCTTGACTGTGGCTTCGGTAGTCTCGGCACGTCAAGCAATGCGCCCCCGAAAAGATGATGCTATAATGGGCCACCGGCAACTAATGTATGTGTGGCTCGGTGTTCCGTCGGTTGTAGTACCCGTCGTACCTCGTCGTACCGTCATCCCCGCGGAACGGGCAAACATTGTGACACAGCCAGCCATTGCGCCATCACGACGCATTGTGGCCGTTTGAGTTTGGTCAAGTTCGAACGAAGTAAGAGACCAAAGTCACGGAGGCTTCTGGGTACTGCAAGCAGTCAGGAAACGCATAAGCATGTTCTTAGATATATACTACAAGATACCATACAAAAAACAAACCAAGGATTATGATGTCAGCCGTGCTGGAATGGTTCATGGCATAAACGACACTTCGTAAGGTATGCCGTAAAAGAAATGGTTAATAGGTCTAGACAAAATTTATTTACAAACAAACGACAATGCTCTATAAATGTGTTGCAAAAAATATGTTTAATTGTTTTGCATAAATATTTTGTCTTATCTAACTTGCAAAAATTACGTTGGTGTCAGAAAAGTTCTTACTAGCAACAAAAAGCACACAAAAACACCCAAAACGGAACTGGAACTCTAGCCTTAAAAGAAGAAACCAAAAAATGCTAGGTCTTGGGAATGTACATAGGTCATTCGTTTAATTAACAACATTGCATAATTGCTTTCCGGAAACCTTCGGCATAGAAACTAGCCATATGGAGAAAATAAAAAAATAAGTTTGGAAAGGACAGTTCTCAGCGTACTCTGCATGCTTTACGGAAATTGAACCCAACATCAGGAATGCACGACAGTGGCCCTTAAAATAGTTGAAATGCTTCTGCCCTATTTCTTGCTGACCTACAAATGACACGTTTTTATTTTGACTATGATGGAAAAAAAACCAGGTTCATGAGAAACGAACCGGTTGTAAGCAATACTCGAGGAAATTATTGATGTTATATCCTCTTTGTTTGTGGCTTTTTGTTTTAGTTAAAAAATGCGCTATTTCAAGTAATTAAAGAAGATGAATTTATGTCTCAACTCTTCCTGATTGGGTTTAATTTTTCATTCCTTGGCTAAACATCTACAATCTCCACCATGGAATCAGGGAAAGCTTTGCTATAGCTCCCAATTGACTATGGTAACCTTCACGATATCGATCAAACAGATCGGCGGCTTTTGCTCTTCCGCTGGTGCATTTTTCCAATTCCGGAACACAACGTTCAGTCGTTTGAGGACATTCCTGGTGGACGCCGGTGCGTTCCGGGCATCAGTGGGGGCATTTTCGCGGTGTCTTTTTAGGACAAACAAAAACGCTCCATTCAATGAAAGTGAACCCGTGAAACAAAGGTAAACGAAATAGAAATCGATTGTTCGGCGCGATATTCAACGCATAAATAGAATCACCCCCCTTTCGCAGCGGATTCACGCGTCGGAAGTGTCCCATTTCTTTTTTTTTTGTTTTTGCTCTTGCTTTCCGCTGTGCCTATGCGCTTCTTTTTATTTTGTGTAGTGATCACGCTTCGTTTAGAAAAACGAAAAGAAAAACCATTCACACCATTGTTTTTCGCGCCCGTGAACACCCACTTCACCCGCGCCAAACAAGCTGCGTTGCAGATGATTTTTTGTTGTTGTCTGCAGTATCTCTGCAGTAAATTCTTTTTCCGCGAGGTTTTCGTTGTGTGTTTTTTTTCTCTCTCTCGTTTTGATCCAATCTCTTTTCTTCCGTTTTCCATTTCCCAACTTTCCCAACGGTTCGTGATGATGCTTGCGAACCCACCAACGCCGGTGTCGGACGATTGATTTCCTCCTTTCTTCGCAATCCCTGTATGTGCGTATTCATCTTCAATCAAATGATTTATTTATGCTAATTATTGCACAAAAGTTGTTTGCGGTTGCACCGGCGTAAAACATTATTTTCGTAAGTTTCGGTTCCGGTACACTGTGTTTACACCGCCGAGAGAAAGGCTTCACTCCTTCTCTGTCTCGACGTGGTCCGAGGCTCAACAGCACATGTGTGATGTTGTTATTTGTTTAAACCATCATATTTTCCTTTTCCTTCCTCTTCTGGATGAAAATAAGGGAAATCAAAGCGGCATCAGTAGTTTCGACCGCGTAGAACCACCCGACACCGCAATGTCTAGCCAACCGAAGATGGCATCGGAAGTCGGTGCCGCCGAACAATACGAGATGGATCAGCTGGCCGAGGCGGAGATATCGCGCCTCCAGAAGCTCCTCCGCACGCTGCAGAACGAGCGGGCCACCTTCATGGAGGCGAAATCGAAAGCGTTGCGCAAGTTCGAGAAAAACATTCGAGTACTGGAAAAGGAGAAGCATCAGCTGCAGTTGCAGCTGAACTGCGAGGAAAACGGAACACACTCGAAACGTGAGCAGGAGCTGGAGACGGTACTGGAGCTGGCGTACGACCGGCAGGAGAAGGCACAGAATGCGCTCAAGGCGAAGAAGGACAGCCTGTGGGAGCTGGAGGGGCACATAAAGAAGATCCACCGAGAGATCGCCGAAATCCGAAACAACGAGGTGACGGATAATCTCTACAACGAGACAATTGCCAAGGCGCAGCAGTCGGTGAAGAAGCTCGAGAACCGGCTAGACGTGGTCAATAAGCGAGCGGGAGCGGTGATGGCGGAAAATGCCCAGCTACGCCAAACCATCGATCATATGCTGACGGAACGGGCGACTTTCAACATCATGTGGGAGAAGCTAGTCAACAAGCTGAACGAAGGTAAACGCTACATGATCGAGTTGATCGAGCAAGCAACCTCGGCGTACGATACACGTGAGGAGCTGTGCACGAAGCTGCAGATACTCAAGGACAAGGGCCAGAGCGATAAACTGGCCCACATCCAGGAGATGCGTGAACTTCAACGAAAGCTGGATCACGACGCGAAACTGCAGGAGTTCCTCGGCATTAAGGGTCAACGGAGGGCCAACGCTGAGCTGGAGGAACGCGAAGCCCAGAAGCGCAAGAAGATGCTCGAACATCTCGAAAAGCAGTACCAAGAGTACGAGCAAATTATGACGCGCATCATGAACTTCTCGGGCGAGGACGACATCGACCGGCTGGTGGCCAAGTTTATCAAGAAGGAGGAGGAAAACTTTGCCCTCTTCAATTACGTCAACGAGCTTAGCCACGAGGTGGAAACGCTTACCGAAAGTGTTCAAATGCTTCAGGACAACATAAGTAAATGGGAGCAATATCAAATGCTATTCTGTCTATTCTCTACTTACCCCGCCTGTTTTCATCCACAGCGGAACAAATTGCAATCAACGAGTCGAAGGAACACTCCCAGGATGACAACATCGATGCACTGCGGATGGCCGAGTTGAAATGCAAGGAAGGTGCCGATGCTGCGCTGGAGATCAAGCTGAAATGGGACGTGAAGTTAGACGAACTGCTACGAATGGCCGAACGGATATACAAGTATGATAATTACCCGACGATAGCACTGCATCACCCGGTTAATCCACGTGTCGATTTTACTTCACAGACTTCTCATGTGCGACGAAGCACCGATTTTGAACCTTCTCAACAACGAGCGCCGTGTGACGCTGAACAATGCCAAACTGTTCCTCGGCATCATCGAACGACGCGTCCTGAGCATCATCAGCAACGTGACTTACATTGAACCGACCACTAAGATATTGGGCAAGAAAGATCGCGTGCCTAACTTCAACGTGAAGGAGTCGGCCAAAGTTCGCATCGAAAGAAACTAGGATGCGTGAATGCGTAAATTTTCTATTAACAATTATTTTTATTTCTTTTTATAACCATTCTGTCTGGCACTGAGTTTTGTAGGAAAAAAAACAATACACATAAATTAGTACAACCATACTAAGCCTAAGGTGTAGAAAAAATATAAATATACCTTTTTATAGAGCTTTTACACTGTATTTGGTATGTGTATTAATGTGCTTTTCTTTGTAGAGTAATCGACCATAAGACATCGGACTTATGCGAAGCTATCAGTCGACTGGTTATCGATATAAATGCTCTATTCTATTGCATCCCATTGTTGCACCGGCATGACTTTCCTATTTTAAGCATATGCAGCTTGAGCTATTTTTAAGTTGCCTTCCTGCCGAGGGGCCGATTGTCACCTATTGTAAGATGATTGATTCTAGACCATCGATGACGCATCAAGGTCGTCACAGTTATCATAACTACCCGAGTATCGTCGTTTTCCTCCATTAAGAAACCCTGCGCTGTCGGTTCCGCCACTAACGCTCCTTTTTCTTTCCATGCTTACCCTTGCTTCTGTAACAACTCGATCGAATGGGTCCTCCAATGGTAGACTACCGCCTTCCCGAATGCCTTCAGTCTCATCTCCCTTACCCAAGCGGAAATTGTGTTGATCCTCCAAGTCGGGATCCTGCTCTAAATATCATGGTTCCACGCGGAACCCATGGATGTAGGGAAGACCGGTGGGAACACGCTCCTGATATTGAACGTACTCTTCGCCAAAGAAGTTAAGTAGTGTGATTTCTTCCATCAGTATTCGATCGTGGAAAAATTTCCAGCTGGCGATGGCGTAGATCACGAAGCAAACAGGATTGCCTAGAGTGATCTAGGAACATTTTGGTATAAGCATTTGCTTCATTTACTACTTCCATTCATATTACCTGCGTTCCGACGGACCAGTAGAACCATCCCACGTAAGACGGGTGCCGCATCCAGCCATAAACTCCATGCGTAACAAGTTCATGCTCGTTATGTCGCTCGAATTGTACCTAAAACGATTTTACTTTAAGTTATGCGGAGCAAGTACATATTTTCCATCACAAATCCTTACTATGTGACTGAAGTTTTTGCTAGCCGTTATCATTGCCACCTTTCGCAGCGATTCGCCGGCGAAACACATCAATACGCCAAGGATCCATAATAGTTTGTAGGTTTTCATGTCGGGAACAAAATGTACTTCGACGAAGAACTCCACCCAACTTGCCACGGCGGCTAGGGCGTAATGTATCGAGTGGTTCAATATAAAGGAATCCGGTGATAGGGTTTTAGGATTGCAAATGGCAATTCCCAGATATTCGGAGTAATGAAAAAGTGCCATAAGTGTGGCGTAAATACCAAATGGTTTGTATCGTTCGCCAGCGTATACAAACACAACAATGCCGGCTGATAAAACAGATCCCAAGAAGGTAGCTCGCACCGCAACCTGTTTAGGAAAGAAAAGAAAAAATAATGATACACCCTTTTTACCAAGTCACTTTTGGCTTACTCACTGCATAATCGCGCGGCTTGTATCTTATTTTTATGATTACGTTTAGAGCCACATAATATCCCAGAACCAGGCCAACTTTGGTCCAAATCGCCTCTTCGCTCCACCAAGCGTCTACTCCATAGAATACCAACAAACTGGACAATCCTCCAAGGAAGCACCACAAGCTGAGTTTTCCTTCATGACACAGTATCATTGTGCCGGCTGCTGAATTCACTTTAAAGTTAGAAAAGGGCGTCTAAATTCACTTCAAAAGCTTCACAATGCTAATGTACAAACAACCGAATGTAAAATGTATCGTCGAAAATCACTGGCATACGAATTGTGCTTCAAATAATCACTCAAGGTCCTGTTCTATGATGGTAAGTAATATGTTTGTGCTAATATTGACGGCACTCGAGGATGTGTGTTAAAAACAAGTTTTGTCGTACCATCTGGCATTATCACTTGATGCTGCCGGGTCGGGTTTTACAGTCCAGGGGTTAAAATAATTGTTGTTTTGGTAATTTGTTTTGATGTGCAGCAGCGGCCTCTACCGTGATATTTCGTTACGAAAAATGACAGCTGTTATGTCATAAACAGAATTGCACATGTTTGTTTTGATTTTCCGGCGAGAAAACAGAGTCCGGAAAAATTGCACTAAAAATCCAGAAAAACTCGGCATTCAGCAACCAAAACCATGGTTTTTACCTCGGTCGTCAACTTTGTCCGGTCTCGGGGGCCTGATGAGTTCTGGAGAAAGCGTAGGATTTTCAAACTGGCAGCGGTAAGTGAAACAACAACCTCACGAGATCCCGAGCACAACACTGAAAGTGGTTCTATCTGCAGCACTTTATTGGACGTCGGAGAAACTGCTATTCAATTACCATTCGCAACGTAAATCGGGCTCTTGCTTACGCCACGAAAGGACGTGAGCTTAAAAAACAGGATATGCGTGAACTGTGGACGCAGCGAGTAAATGCCGGCTGCGAGCAACATGGAATGCAATTTGCGGATTTCCAGTACGGCCTGTATCGCAACGATATTCTGCTCAATCGGAAGGTGTTGGCAGATTTAGCAATCTGGGAACCGAGAACGTTTGAAGCACTAGCGAAAATAAGTCAGCAAATACCGGAAGATGGTGAGATTTCGTCTAGGACGACGTATTGCAGCTTATTCAATGACACTTTTTGCAATTTTCATTTCAGGCAGCGGTGATAAGTAAAACAAGTGGAAATACGTAGCAAACACAATAAACTGATTATAACCGTTAGTTATTAGCCTGTTAATTCCCGAAATGAATCGAAAAGCAATAAAAATTAACTTCTACTCTCTAATCAAGATATCTACGACTCAAGTTAGGCCTCACGCTATAGTTGTCTCTCTTTATCTATCTGCTATCTCACTCTCGTACGTCACTTGGTCGCTCATTACAATATATTGTATTCACCTTGGGCCATTGCACGATTCGGTCTTGATTGTCCGATTAAAAACGCGACTTCGATACAGTTTGCTCCAGCCGCGTTTTCAATTACGAGTGATGGCTGCCTCAAGTGCACGACTTTTCTCGCGAGTTAAAGGTAAGGTCACCGGGATCCTTTCGCTACTCATGGCTCCATGAAGTGGAAGAATCGGAAAAACAATTGGCAAAATTACATAATCCGTACCAGAGCTTCCCATTGTGTCACGCATCGTCATGCGAAAGACCCGGTTCCAACGCAATGCCAAATCGCCCTTTGGGCCTTGATATTGTTAAATCGGCTCTTGATTAGGTTCGCGATTGAAAGCACTTTGTTGATTATGCATTAAACCAGTTTTTACATCCACGGTTGCCTCTAGTTGTTTGTATGAATTGCTATGCTTTGAAGGATTGCTATGTCAATAGAGTTTTGATCCCTCGTGATTTAATTCTCGGTCATACTTTTTTTTACAGATGGCTTCACCACGAGCATTCGCTTCGCCAGCTACGAATCGACGCGGAAGAACCTGAAGCTCAACTCGAATTCGAAAGTGATATGCCAGGGATTCACAGGCAAGCAGGGCACTTTCCACTCGCAGCAGGCCATCGAATATGGCACGAAGCTCGTCGGAGGAGTGTCCCCTGGCAAGGGTGGCCGGACGCATCTTGACCAGCCCGTGTTCAACACGGTCGCTGAGGCGAAGAAGGCCACCGGTGCGGAAGCCAGCGTCATCTACGTGCCACCACCTGGTGCCGCAAAGGCCATAATGGAAGCGATCGAAGCTGAGATGCCGCTAATCGTGTGCATTACGGAAGGTGTTCCGCAGCACGACATGGTTAAGGTGAAACATGCCCTGCTCGCGCAGGACAAGTCCCGGCTGGTTGGACCCAACTGTCCTGGAATTATTGCTCCCGAGCAAGTAAGTATTGTTCCGGGGGACGGGGTAAAAGTGTAGCTTTTGTTGTGAGTGATTCGCTTGTCGCTTCTTGTGCATTATCACGAGACAAAGTTCAATACACAAGGAACTAGACGGCGTGACCTTTCTTGGGAGATGCGATAAGAAACATTACACGTAAAGAGAAACGAGCTACGATGCATGTAAACAAGATCAGGAGATAATGAATCGATGTGTCCAGTGAAACGCATCCCTACCATTGACGCTTTCCTCTGGTAGAGAAAAGTTTGTTACGTTTGAAGAAATACTGCACGTGAATATTTGAGATCATTTTCAATGCCACATAATGGCGCTGGTACAAACTAAGTAAAATGTCGCCGCTATAAATAGAACGGTTATGCTATGCGGCAATGGCACGAATCGACACATATGGTGGTGCTACGCCCGATTACGTATTACGTGTTTATTTCAGCGGTATTAGATTAGCTAATTCCTCTATCCGGCTTTTGCAGTGCAAGATCGGTATTATGCCCGGTCATATCCACAAGCGTGGTAAGATCGGAGTTGTCTCCCGCTCGGGTACACTGACCTACGAAGCTGTCCACCAGACGACCGAAGTCGGCCTCGGCCAAACACTGTGCGTCGGCATTGGCGGCGATCCGTTCAACGGCACCGATTTCATCGACTGTCTCGAGGTGTTCCTTAAGGATCCGGAAACCAAGGGTATTATCCTTATCGGTGAGATCGGAGGTGTAGCCGAAGAGAATGCTGCCGATTTCCTAATGCAATACAACCAGGTAAAACTAATACCCTTTCACACAACGAATCGATCGATAACACGTATGGCAATATTTTCAGGGAATTAAAGCGAAACCGGTTGTGTCCTTCATTGCTGGTTTGTCGGCCCCTCCTGGTCGTCGTATGGGTCACGCTGGTGCCATCATCTCTGGAGGAAAGGGCGGTGCTCAGGATAAGATCAATGCGCTGGAGAAGGCCGGCGTCATCGTCACGAGAAGCCCAGCCCAGATGGGCAAGGAACTGCTCAAAGAAATGAAGAGATTGGAGCTGGTCTAAAACTCCTTCCGCAAACGCTTGTAAGCCATCCAATGATACTATTCAAAATGACGCGGACACATTCAATGAAAGATAAACCATGGCCGTGCTCATAAAAAAAAGCAAGCGCAAATTGGGCAAATAGATAGTCATCTTGGAAAACATCGTTATATCTCATCGTCGTCGTCGTCCCTGCCAGCGATGTGTTTCGTTAACGGCGGTCAGAATGTTATCATCAACCGAAAATGGATAATACAAATGCGGGGTCCCACGCGTTTGCAGCGCGTTTCGGTAAAACAAAAAACAAGTTTAACGCATTAATAATTTATTTACGTATCCAAACCACTCGACTCGCCGTTTTTTTTTTGTTTTGTATCGCTCTGATTCTTCCGTCTTAACATTCATAATTTGGATAAGCCCATTTTCTGGGACTCAATCCAACAGCTAAATAGCAAAACAAACGTATAAATACACCATGCACCAAGTACTTCACGCTTTTCGTGTCACCGGAAAATGCACCACCTTCGCACACACACACACACCAACACGTGATCATCGATGATCTTCTAAATGTTGTTAGTAGTTATTCCTGATGCACTGTAATGCTATACGTGTTGTTTTAACAACAAAAATGCACCGATTAGTTTGAAAAAAAAAGACACGTATGGAACGACGCCACCAAACAAGACTAAATGTGCAATATAGCGAAGAACTACAATACAGGTGATATGAAATAAATGAATAATGCGTCGCCTTAACCAGTTATCAAATCAAGTGTTACCGAACATTAAATAATCCAACAAAATAAAATTAAACTGCGAACGCTACTTTACCACACGTTGTCTTCCATTCGTGCGGACCATTTCTTATATTTTGAGATTATTTTCTTATCAATAAGCCGTGTTGGGAAAAAAAGAGTAGTTTTTGGTAGTGTAACAACTACATTTGAGGGTATTAATTTCTCAATCACGAGTGTTTCAACGTAATTTCTTCATTTTTCAATCCCGAAGAATCAATCCTAAACTGCACTCGACTTCGTGCCTTTCGAATTTGCTCTCCCAAAACCCGCGCAAGAGAACATTTTAAAGAGCATGAGAGGGTTACGAATCGGTGCTCCAACAGTGCTGGCGATAACCTGTTGAGTCAATTGCTTAGCAACCGTGCTGCGGATCGGTCGTACTTTTTTGCCGTATTACAACAAGTACCCAAGTGTGGTGGGGAGTAGAAAAAATCCCAGCTTCTTCGCAAGTCGAGTGACAGTGACATCTTAGCAGCTTCGAGCAAAAAGAAAAATGGCTTCGGGAAAGATTCTCATCTACGGAGGACGTGGTGCGCTCGGTGCCTCGTGCGTGCAGTTTTTCAAGAAACATAATTGGGTAAGAATCGTTCAACTCTCGTCATTTTCACGTGTCCTTGCTGGAAATCCTTGAAACAGTTCTTCAAGAACTTCGGCCGGTTTACATAAAGGGTGTTTCCGCTTACCTCATTTTTGCTTCATCTCGTAAAACCAGTGGGTTGGTTCGATCGATCTCACCGAGAACGATGCGGCTGATGCCAACATTGTCGTAGACCGGGACGCAGATTGGGTGGCCCAGGAAGCGGCTGTCTTGTCGAAGGTCGAAGCTGTGTTGAAGGGCTCCTCGCTGGATGCGGTTATTTGCGTAGCCGGCGGATGGGCGGGCGGTAACGCAAAGAAGGATCTGGCCAAGAATGCCGACCTGATGTGGAAGCAGTCGGTCTGGTCGTCGGCCATTTCGGCCACGGTTGGAGCAAACCACCTGAAGCCGGGTGGACTACTCGTCCTGACCGGAGCGAACCCGGCACTCGAAGGCACACCCGGTATGATTGGGTACGGAATGGCCAAGGCGGCCGTGCATCAACTTACGAAGAGCTTGGCCGGCGAGAAATCGGGCCTGCCGGAAGACTCGCTAGTCGTGTCCATCCTCCCAGTCACACTGGACACACCGATGAATCGCAAGTGGATGCCGGATGCGGATACATCCACCTGGACACCGTTGGAGTTTCTGGCAGAGTAAGTAAAATTTGTGATTAATTAAAGCGTGCCGGTAGCGTTTACCTTCAACTTCCCTTTTCCTCCCCGACAACAGGCTGTTCCACAAGTGGACCAAGGGCGAGGAACGTCCGGCTAACGGCAGTCTAGTGAAGCTTATTACCAAAGATTCGAAAACGGAGCTGGTAATCGTTTAGACGGTGCACAGTTTCGCTGCCGAAAGTGCACCACTCGTATCCCGTCCCGAATCTCATCGGTAATTGTACGCTCTCTGTTTCATCCTTCTTTTTATGTTGCATTCCGCGATGGGTAAATATTGGGTGGTGGTGCGCTTTACTGAAAACATTCCAGAAACCTTGAATACGGCAACCGGTTGCGAAACTTCTTGAACTTCGCTGCGGCGCGGTGGCGTTCTGCATCATAATTTGTTGAAAATTGTTAGCCCACTAAGGTGAACACACACACACATGTCCATCGAAGTAAGAATAATAATAAAAAATACTGTTAACAATAATCAACTCGTCGAACTTTTCTATTTTTTCCCATCATATTGTCAGAAATGCATTTAAAATGCATTCTTAAACAATGCACCTGTCTATGGAATGCTATGGAAGTGTGATGTGGCCTCGTGCCGGCTACAAGGCATACTTCGTGAGGTATACGAGAGCTCGAGTCATGTCGAACCTTGACTTTGGTACACGATCTCTCAACAGACTTCTGCTACAGGCACTGTGCTGTATCTTTTCCACACGCGCCTTCGCGTTGGCCTACTTTTGTGTCTGGCTCTGCCTCATTCTCACAGCGTGACGGTCGTTTGGTGAAGGGTGTTTTGCGGATGAAATTGATTTCTAACCAACCGAAAACTGATCACCATGCAATAACCTTCCAACGGTTAGCCGAAGAAAAGGAGCAGTAGTTTCGGTATAAACTTACTCAAGGTACCTCAGAGCTGTCCTCGAACCGGTTTAATGATAGACGGTAGGCGAATATCGGAAGTAAAACTTGTTACTGGTTG
Organism: Anopheles coustani; assembly: GCF_943734705.1. Classification (NCBI taxonomy): domain Eukaryota; kingdom Metazoa; phylum Arthropoda; class Insecta; order Diptera; family Culicidae; genus Anopheles; species Anopheles coustani. Next base: position 2,701,119 of record NC_071288.1, read on the forward strand.
TGGGCATTCTAGCCGAATGCTTGATACAGGAATCACCAGTTTGTCAACTTAGTCATTGGTAATGGCTTATGACTTGCCTTTATGATTTATTGCTACCCTTTTAGAATAAACGAGGAACTAGAATGGAGCGTTGGGAAGTCTTTGGGGGATTATCTAGGTTCGGAAAAATTCAATCTCATCGGGTCAACGAAGCTGTCTGGCGTTCTAATTATGTCGAACAATTTTCCTACCGATGCTTGTCATAAACCTTTCAAATCGTTAATTGTGAGTATCACAATTAGACACGCTATGTTTCACCCGATAAGCCTTTGAGTAGATAAGAACAACTTCAATTTAGGAAATCAATCACGATGGTCAATGATTCTAGGCGCTAAAGGTTTGTAAAGCTGAGAATAAGATTGTAGATGTCATGAAACACGTGCATAGTTATTAAACAATTTCAAACATATTAATGTTATGTTTTTTATCATATAAATTTATTTTAATACTTATACAGATCATCTTTCTACATTAATGCTTGGGTGACCTTTTCCTTCTTCATGTCACCTTTTCATAAATTGAGAATTATTAGACACTCTAGCATGATGCTAAGTGTCTCATTTTTGCTACACATTTGTTCCATTCTGTCGGCACTGTACGGCACTGGCTTCCTTTTTGAAACTTCCACGAACATCCATCATAACATATTCTGGATGCCAGAAGTGCCCATTCAATATATACATCGGTTCGGTTAAATAACTCATAAACATTTATATCTATAGCAAAAAAGCTTTTCTAGTCCTCGCTTTCTCTCTCTCTCTTTCCCTTTGCCTTCTGAAAAATGTGATCTATTTGTTCCTTCATGTGTTTGTTCTGCATAACGGAAGAGCGATTAACCAAATCCACCATCCGTGGTCCCCCGCCGTGCCTGCTTAAAACCTTCCTGATATCACCAAGCTAGTGCACACTAGTTCCCAACTGACCGAATTGAAAAGGTGCACTTCTTCCACGGTACACACATTATCTACACGACACCTCCTGCTTACTGTACGAATTGCAACATCGAGAACGGGCCAAAGAATCGTATCTAAAATAGATACTGATTCCAACCCCTTTCCTTCCAATTGGCCTCCTCAAAGTACCAGCACCAACAACGTTTAGATGTCCACACGGGGGCGAAATTGCAATCGCAATGGAGGATCTTTAAAGCGCCACCGTGTCACGTACACGAATTTCAGCGTGTGGTCTTTCCCCAACAGCTCATCATTGCACAGGATGTCGATCTGGAGACAAGAACATGGAATATAGTTGTGAGTGGAAGAAGGGCTCACTAGAGTGATATGAAAACTTACATCTTTGTATCGGTCAATACCGTTCAGTACTTTTTTGGCGAGGAATTTCTTCAGATGCGTAATCGTGGCTTGCGAACTACACCGTATGAACCGCCTCTTCAAGTTACGCAGCTTGTCGCTCATGCACTCGAGGCACACATTGACCTGCTCGTCCTGCCGGTGGTAGTCCGCTTCCTGGTGCGCTTGTTCGTTGGCCTTATCATCACTTTCGTGCACTTGGGGCATGTCCTTTGGACAAGGAATGCCCCGGGATTTGTAAAACTCTCGCTCGCGTTGCATTTCATCTAAAATAGATTTGGAAAGGTGACGTTACCACGAGTTGACGTGAGGTGCGCCCACAGGTTGCTTTCTCTTTCTCTGGAAGCACTCGAGTTTTTTACTCACTTTCCATAAGATTTGGAACCAATTTATACACGATATCCTGCATTGTTCGGTCGAAGCTGATGTACTGCAGCGGATGGCTCTGGTGGATGACATTTTCACACGTCGGGCAAGTGTTATTTTCCTCCAAATGTTTCACTAGGCAGCTCTTGCAAACTGAAACAGAATCATTAAAGGGAAAATGGTTGCATCAGTAGACGATTGTGGATAGGGAAGTTAACCGCAACTTCCGGAGTAAGTAGGGCACTGAAGCTGGAAGACCAGGGTAGACAGTATGATGCGTATCACGCCCTCACGGCCTGTGCAGGGCCGACCGTTTTGCGAAACAGGAATCGCACGGAACAGGCAGACTTACACGTATGTAAACACTCCGTGACAGTTGTTGCATCGATGAAATATCCACGGCAAATTTCGCAGGTGATGTGTTCGTTTAGCGTTTTCAGTTTTATCTTTCTCTCCATGGTCGCGGAAGGCGCCGGGCAAGCCAGTCCCGGGACAACACGATCCGAGGTTTACAGGATAACAGGAACCTCTGTTTTTTGTTGATTTTGAGCCCGACGAGAAGTACACACAATTTCTTTCCGTCGTCGCATCGACTAGTGTTGGCAGAATCGAGAGTAGATCCCTTGACGGATGCTAAGGGATTGGATCTCTCTTGACGGATGTGGATCATACAGGCTGGCTCCGGGTTTCGCTACCAAATGGGAATTATAGAAGTGACCTAAAGCAAAGCGGAAATAAGCGACTTATCAGTTGCGATTCGATAGGCATTCAGATAAGCATTATCGATTCCCAGCCGAGCATTGATTGGTTTACATCGTCTCGCGACTATTTGATAGATTAGGATTCGGATTTGGAAAGTCGATCCCTAGTAGGGAATCGAATTACCCATCACTAGAATGAAGTTGACAGCGATACTTGTCAGCAACAAACTTAAAACACCTTGGTCACAATTTGAAATGACGGTTAAAATCGCCGATTTGTTATTAACTTACTTGCTATTGCCCTACGCCGAGAGTAACAAAAGATCCCTCAAATGAAAGGTCTTTTTAAGGCAAATAACTTTGTATGAGAAAGGTTTTTTCATACAACATAATTTTAGAGACAAAGTGCTTCACAGCTCTTTTGCTCGCACCGTTCCGGGAAAGGGAATCATGAACCCAGCTCAATTAATAATTAAAAGTTTCACTTTGAGCGCGATATTTCGAAATGTCTGTAAATTAAAATAATCTAAGAATACGAAAATTAGTTAAACATTTAATGTAGTAAATTATATGCATAATTCATTTCTATTTATGGTCGAAAAGTAAAAAGTCGTAGGACCATTCAACGATATCTGATCCGTTTTTATAACATGGGTATTAATTTAATTTTAGTAATTTTATCTTATTTAGGCAAATAAACTCTTCCAATGTAAATGCATCTTGGTTAGTAAGTAAGCAGAGTTCTTCCTACTTTATTTTATAACACCCTTTTTAGTTGATGTTTCAGAACAAAAGAACAAAAAGCTGCCGGCGGTTGCATTGTTCTCGTTCTCGGTACTGCTGTCGATTCGTAACGTCTGTCCGTGTGTTGTGTTTAGCAAATTGATATTTAGTATTTGAGAAGATTTCAGAAAACGACATGTGTTTTTGAGTCCGTTTGTTTCCTTCTTAAATTACCTATTATCGGCCGTAGACTTCATACCGGAAAGCAATCCGTTGATACAACAAAAACTTGCTCATTAAACTTAAACCAGAAAGATGGATGCCTTAAGCGGTTGCCCTTCGGAAAATCCCTGTGTAAGTGCGCAGAAGTGTTTGGGAAGTTTGCATCGCATTATTCTAGGAAAAACATTTTTGGCAACCATTTTAGTGCAACAAGTCTCTCTGTACGGAATATGACTACGATATTCTAGACAATTTGAAGGAAAACGAAATCTATCGATGGAAAGTGAATCTCGGACCGTCCCTCCATGAAAGCCGCAATGCAATGGTCGAAATGATTCGTAACCTTGCCGAGGAACATGCCTACCGGCGAACAACTGTTCATTTGGGTAAAATAAGACCATTCTAAACAATTATTCAATCAAAAGAGCTTCATGTTTGTCTCTTTTTTGTTTCAGCAATCTATATGTTTGATGTGTTTATGAGCCACCATGCTGCAGTAGCAGAAAGATTGAACCTTGTTGCCCTAACATGTTTTTATGTCGCATGTAAAATAGAGGAAAACGAACCCTGCATTCCGTCGACCAAAACTTTATGTAGCTTTGTTGAGGACTCCCTCACGCCCGGAGATTTCATCGCGTTCGAAGTGATTATATTGAACTTTTTCAATTGGTACGTAACCATTCCAACCGCGGCTACCTTTTTGGACTTTTTCGCTATGCACAGTCTCCAAATGGATGACTTCATTACGCCGTCCTCAGCGGCGGAAATGAGTGAAGCTTCGTTTGCTAGATTTAAGCGTGAAATTATCGAATCGAGTTTGGAGTATCTGGATGTTACGCTGGGCCATCCTAAAATGAGCAATGTTAAGCCATCCATTCTGGCAGCGGCTTGCGTCGCGGCAGCCCGTTGCCTCACGCCGAATGTGCGAGCCTGGAACAACCACCTGACCAGTGTAACCGGGTACAACTATCAGCAGATTCATGGCATCTGTAGCGTGCTGGTGTTCGACTTGAAACCGCTATCAACATCACCCGCCTTGAAAGTATCTACACGTAAACGCTCCGTGACTGATTCAGGATATCGGTCCAAATCGGAGGATGACTCGAACACGAGCGATGACGATAGCTGCTCAAGTTGCAGCACATGCAGCAGCGTCGAATGCGCCAGTGAAGCTTCTTCAAGCTCTTCTAGCAGCGAATCCGGGGAAACTTGTGCTAAAAGACAAAAAGTAAGTTACGATTTGAAATAGGGACTGTTGCCCCCTTCGACAGGATCGTTGGTAGTCCCACCTTTTTTCTTCTTATACGTTATATTCATTCTGTATTCTGTATTGTTATTTAATTGAACACTTAGCCATAGGGCTCTATACATGAAATATCGGAAGGTAGTAGAGCGTAACGTCTATCTATGCGAACCACAAGTCCGAATACGATCGAGGAAAGATTGTAGCGCAATTGAATAGCAGTTAAATATTTGGCCCTAGACTTGGCTCAACCCCTCAGATCAGTTTGAAATGATGCCCATTTATGACTGGTTTCGTTCCACAGGTTAGGTTCTGCGGTAGTTTAGAAAATACAAACTGTGAGCGAAAGATGGGAGAAAGAGAGCGGTTAGCAAATACAATTGAATACATCATTTGAACTGGATAATTATACGTACTTTAGGTTTTTTCTGTTTCGTCGACATAAACCCGATACACATGGAATTGGTCGTATGTGCCCATAGCAAATCTCCGTCCCCGCTGGCAGTGTTGTAGATGATCGACAGTGAACCAGCGTGAATCGCTTTCTGCTTCGATAGGAACGGTGACTCTAGGAGCTTCTTTTTGTACGTTAAATGTTGCGAGGTGATGGGGCAGTTGCAGCCTATCAGGTCGTCGACCAATTCCTTGGCAAACAGTGTTTTCATTAGGTACTCTCCGTTGCCAGTGGTGCAGGATGCCGCCGACATGCTGGAGCTTTCGTCCATCATCGCCCAACACCCGGCACCGTACGTTGCAGCCTGGCCCACTCTTCCACTTAGCTTCAGCATCAGCCCACCGGAGCTGCACCCGGCTACTATCGATCCTTCGGCATCGACGCAAACGGCACCGACCGTGTCCAGGGGGGACAGTTTGGCCCGATTGATTTCCTCGTACTGCATTATTTGTGCCCTGTAATGGTCATACTTTTTTGCCGCCTTCCCAGAAATCATATGCTCCGCGGGGACTAGCTGAAGGCCAATCTCGCGTGCATATGCCGATGCACCCTGGCCAGCCAGCACCATCGGTGGTATTCGGCCGAAGCTGAGCAGCTTTGATTGTCGCTCGCAGAGGTTCCTTGCCAGACTGATTGGATTCTTCACATCGGTCACACTCGTACACGCACCGAACTGCAACGAAGCTCCGTCCATGATGCAGGCATCACATTCCACCTGTCGGTCCCAGTTCAGATTCGACCCAATGCCCGCATTGGTGGCGGTAGAGTTTTCCAGTATGACGATAGCCCTTTCGCACGCATCCAATGCGCTGCCGCCAGCGTACAGCACATTGACCGATTGATTACATGCCTCTCGGCAGACGTTCTGGTACAGTGTTTCATCCAAGAAATTCCCAGCCCCTGATGAAGATTGAAAGGAATTACTTGTCGTTCGCTCAACACCATAATCTTTTAGCCTACCCGTATGGACAGCCACAAAACCAGTCATTGTTTTTAGCCCACTGCACTTGGTTACATTTGGGAAGAAGATTACAGTTCGGTTAATCGATTTCAGGCTATATTTGCAAATCCTGCCAAACAACAGCGGTATCCGTTTTGAGGGCAAAGTAAATTGTTTGTTTATGTCTCATGTCCAACGTCTGTAGAAGAGGCAGGGTTTCATCTCGTTTGTTTGGCTCCGCCATTGATTTGACAGTAGCATTTTAAATAGTTCAACAACAATGTTGCTTTAATTTTGCTTATCCAATCGAAAAGGGGTTCCTGGGGTAAAACGCACCGCTTTAGGAAAACTATTTAGTTTACAACGAGCTTTTTCAGCCACTATTCACTATTCGAATCCACACCGTCGAGGTGTTGAGCCCCATCGCTCATGGGCCGATTTTCTATTATTTCCTATTATTACCTTAACAACATATATATTTTCAAACAAAAGATAACTTTTTGGTATAGTAACCTGTCTTTCTGGCGCGATGATTGAACGATGTAACAGTTTAAGTTTCCGATGCACTTTTAAAATCTCTAAATACCTGGTGAAAAAACATTGCTTTGACATTTCACTACAGTTTTTCCACCGGAATCGTATCAGCTGGTTTGTTTGTTTACTTGTACTTGCTTTTCGGCTCGATGTAACTAGTACGCCGGGAAAATTCATGTTGCGTAGCAGTCGAAAGTGTTAAATAGTTACATAGTGAATACACAATTTGAAATGTTAGCGAAATTTCGGGGCACCCTGCTTGGGGCACTCGTGGGCGATTGCTGCGGAGCTCCATTCGAAGGTCAACTGATGGACAGTGGTTCAAAATTGATCTTGAGAAAAAATTTGGACAAATTGGAAGGGCCTGCTTTCAAAGGTTTGCGGTTGATAATGGGTAGAAAAATATGCGATTACGCCTTCAATATGGCTTTTTTCCCTGTTTAGCACCTTACAAAAAGTATACTGACGATACGGCGATGACCTTGCAAGTCACCAAGACGCTACTCGACCCGAATGGATTCTCCCAGAAGCTGTTGGCAAAGAATTTCGTCGTCGAATTCTTCAAGGAATCCAACCGAGGTTATGGGGCCGCTATCGGAGAAGTTTTCCGAAAGCTTCGACTGACCAAAGTGTCCGACCCGACGGGTCCCGCAATGGCACAATTTAACGGCAGTGGATCATATGGAAACGGTGCAGCCATGAGGGTTTCGCCGGTTGCGCTGTACTGTGTCAACAAAAGTGTGTCCGACCTGGTTAAGTTGGTAACGGACACGGCTACGGTTACGCATACGAATGTGCTCGGGGTGAATGGCGCTGTTCTGCAAGCTTTAGCCATCCGGCAGAGTTTATTACTGAAACCTGATGAGCCATTCTGTTGGAAAGCGTATCTTGAGGCGCTCAAAAAAGACATAGTCGAGGTGGAAAAGGAAAACGATCCCGATCTAGATGCGAACCCCAATGCGTATGAAATGCAACTGAAGAACATGGAAAAACTGTTGGACAATACCGTCGAGGCATCCGATGAGAATGTTTTGAATCTCTTGGGACACAGTGTGGCGGCTTTATACTCCGTCCCAACCGCCATCTATTGCTTTTTACGACACACGAAAGCAACTGCGGACGACGTAAGTTGTGTATACATTTTCCGTTGAAAAATTCTTTTTTAAATATATCGTCAAAATTGGCTTTTATTTCCAGCCGACCGGAAAAGCTTTTCGCCACACGCTAGAGTACGCCATTTCACTCGGTGGCGATTGTGACACAATCGGGAGTATGGCATGTGCGATAAGTGGAGCTTATTATGGAGATTCCGTTATCTCACCAGCATTGCTGAAACACTGCGAAAGTGCCGACAATATCAGTGCTCTCGCAGAACAATTGTACAAGGTAGTCGAATCAAAATCGTAATCTCTGCTGGAGAATGTTTGAAGTCGGCTCGGTCACAAAATGTAGGTATAATTGCGAAATAAATAGATCAGAAGGACAAGTTTTGCTTCTCAATATGTAGCATTCGCCACACTTTTCGTTGGGTGAATTTAAACTGAAAGATAGTTTTTTAATTATATAATTTTAGTCATTCTCTTTAACATTCCTATTACTCATTCGGCGTTCTTGTAAGTGACGTTGGGAAAATTAAAAACAATTCTTTTTATTATCAATGTTAGATTTATTCTCTTTTTTTTCTCATTTGTTTTGTGAAATTGAATGTTTAATGTTCAGCCCGCGTTTGTTAAATCGTAGAATCAACATATGTATAACCGTATTATTAGTTGTTGCGTCCACGTAGAGTCATTTCTTCTTTTGTGTCCTTGGACATGTCCGGTAGCTAACCCTCCATCGATCTGTTCCTCTTTTTCAATAAGCATTATTGTTTCGTGGAGCATCATTAACTATTCGAAAACTTTTATAACTTTCGATACACAATCTCCCTTTTGTTTATTTCTACGCCCATATGAGTTGCTAGCTTTTTTTTCAATATGTAGCTGAAAGTGTAAATTTTGGATTTGTTTGTGTGTAGTTTGTGTTTGGTTCGGGAATATCTGCCTATTTAAAACGCCACTTGTACAGCACATGTCCTGCATGTATACAGCAAGCATGTTCGGATCTAATTGTTCGTGAAACGGTGTGTAATGGGGAACGGTTGCCCGTCTAATTAGGGTGGTATGTACGCGTGTAACGATTTATTCTGTGTAAAGTTTTCGGTGCATTGCTTCCTTTCCTCCAATCAATTGTGCATGCTCTACGTCTTTACTTATCGTTTCGAGTTTCGTTTTTGCCCGTAAAAATTAATTCTTTTAGTTGGTTTTTGTTTTTGTTTCTTTTTTATTATTAAAAAATGTCTTCACACACCGCTTCGGTAAGATTATTTACTACTAGTGTTACTGTGTCCTTTCCCTATTGTTACTTGTTTTCATTATCATTATTACTTTATCATTATGTTGCTCATTATTACTTTGTATTAAGTTATTTTCATTTATTTTATTAGTTTAATTATTTATTTTACTTTTTCTTTGTTACTGTGCCGTTACGCAGGGGTGTTTTCGACTGTTTTGTCCAGTTTTCTCTTGTAGCTGTTTTCTCTTGCTGTCGACTGGCTGCGTAGTTTGCTCCATGTATATATAAATATTCGTACAAATCTCAGATTGACACATATAAACATCAAGAATAAACTGTGTTAGATTTTCTTTTTTTTTTGTCAATTCCGTGTAACGCTAAACGTTATGTTGTATGTGAATGGTTGAGGGAGGGGGGAGGTGGGGAATTGGGTTATGCGTTCAGACGTTGTATGCTTTATTTATTTATTTGTTAAATGTATATCCCAATGAACGTATATCTACCGTGGGGTCGGGGATATGGTTTCGTGTTGTTTCGCGTGCAGCGCGTATGTGTGAGTGTTGTGTGAGTTTGGAAGGGATCTATTGTTTAACAGTACTTTGCTCTATTATCGCCAGCAACTTGCGAATAAATTACTTTCAAGTTTTCTCGTTTTCATTAAATGAAAGTAAAGCGCATTAGTTATTTTGTTTACGTTTAACTTCTATATTTCTTTACTCGTTTGTGTTTGTTTCTTTGTTTTTTTTGTAAGATTTGATTAATGTTTGCTTATGTTCGCATTGAATAACAAGTTAAAAAGAGAACACTCTATCAACATGGCGACGTTGGCGTTTGGGGGGAAGGGGGGGAAGAAACAGAGCTGCTACGACTGCTGCTGAAGTTATAGTTTATGCTGTTTGCAAAATACATTTTAAAACCTAAGCACTGTTTAAACTTCAACTACTTATATTTGTTTGCTCTAGCCAGAACCCGGTTTGCAATACCTTTATATTGGCCGTTTCCATTCTGTGTGTATAGTGTATTGTTTGTTTGGTTGGTTGTTTCTGTTGTGGATATGTAGGTTACATTCCGTTTTCCAGCTTTAGAAGATATTTGTTAAATTTTTCCTCTTTATGATGTCAATGTGTTTGGGTGGTTTATTGTTCTATATCTGCTGTGTGGAGTCTGTTTGTGAGTATAGATTTATTTGATTGTTTTTGTTCCATTCCCGCTTTGGGTATATGATACAAGAGCCAGAGAGCCGTTGGTTGATATCTTCGTCACTGTGCCGTGTCTATTTGCCAGCATCCAACCTCCATCAACAGAGGGTTGACTAATTTTATAATTTTTTTAAATTGTCATACATTCGTGTATTTTTGGAAGTGTGTAAAGTGTGGTCTTTTTCGTAAGAATATGTGTGGTACAGGTGTTTTGTTCATTTGGAAGGTGTATATAAAATATAATATATATATACTTTCTTTTCCCCCTAATCATCCTCGGTCAATGTATCTAGTTAGGAGGTCGAAAGAATAGGTTAATCTGATAGTTCAAAAATGTATATCCAATTTAAACTTTCTTTCTTTTTATTATCACATAGTTTGTTGCTCTTTGCTCTTCCGTGCGTCCGTCCGCGCCCTGTCCTATCGTTCCATCGGTGCGTTTCCTTTTCGCTAGTTTTTTTTTTTAGTAATATTCGTTCGGCTAGCAATTACACCCTTTTGCACTGGTTCCATCAATATCAATATCAATTTCTCGCCTGCAAGCTCCCTGAGCTTGCCTACTGCTCACTAGTCAGTAATACTAACTTGTTTCATTTAGCTCGCCCTATCTTTCAACTTGTTTCTTTTGGTTTTTATTTTTTATTTCTTTGTTTTGCATACCTTATACTTTGGTAGGGCTAAAGTAGATTTATTGAACTCGTCGCCATAGTAACGTCGTCGCCATAGTAAGTGTCCAATGAATGAAGTGTGCGTGAGTTTGTGAGTGTGTGTGTGTGTGTGTGTGTGTGTGTGTGTGTGTGTGTGTGTATGCGTATGTGTGTGTGTTTGTACGGGACGCAGCATAAAATGTCCGTCTGATCAACGTTCTTCCTTAACGCGTATGAATTTATCTATCATGTAAACTGCTTATTCGACCGTAGTAAACTCTACTTCCAGAAGGTGGTGAGTGTGATTGATTGAAATGATTAGAATGTACTATCGGGTGGCTATTGTTGCTATACTATAATGAGTTAATTGCTATCCTTTTCCCCGCACGTGTCAATTTTGTTTCGGCTGCTGTTTGAAACGGGTTCGAAGGAATAGACGGGCTCGAGAGTTGGGAACCAATGGAATCACAGAGTGAATCACGGGAGGCCAACGGGGGGCTTGGGGTGTCACAAGGGCACAAGGAAATTTCCGGGTTTGCCGCTAGAAATAGAGGGCACACACACACATCCTCTAGGGGAGCTTTCAAAAGTCCTAGTGTTTGAAGCCTTGGGATATTGGAGCCCTCCGTTTCCGGACCATTTGATACATTTCGAAGCGTAGAAGCCTTTA